>NW_021963039.1:116487-296855 GCF_901765095.1 Microcaecilia unicolor | reverse complement strand
GGAGAATATTCGTGTAAGAGGCAAACAAAACGATGGCCTGTATACTATTTTCAAATATGCTTGATGTAGCAGCCCTAAATTCATTCATTATTTATACAGAAACTCATCCTGAATTTCATGCACAGAGGAAGGACAGGAGACGCTTATTCTTGAAGGACCTTTGTCATGAACTTGTAATACCTCACATGATAGAGCGAAGCGACTTGAAATGCTTGCCAAGAAAACTAAAGAAGCAATGAAACGGTGTGGCGTACAGTTTCAGATTACTCCAGAGCCAGGAGAAGAAAACGAAAGCGTTGTTTCATGTGTCCAAGAAACATAGAGAGGAAAACTGAGCGATATTGTTCCACTTGTAAGGAAACTGTTTGCAAAGAACACTCTTCTGAAAAAATAACATGTCAGAATTGTTTGGAAGACTAATACAGAATTGTTTGGAAGAAAAGAAAGTTAGAATAAAAATGTAGCTGCAGCTAGTTTGCTATAGATTTCTATGCATTTTTGTGTGTTTTCATGTCTTTGCGTGAAATTTGGGAAAAAAAAGATTTTTTGGTGTTTCTGTGAAAAATTATAATTAAAATGTTGTCCACTATTCATATTTTATTGAGCAATTTTGAAATAAACTTGTGAAAGTTATTTAAGTGTGTTTTTCTACATTAGTGCATGGGGGCCTAAAAGGCCCCCATGACGTTAATATGTATATTTTTAACGTCATGCGTTCTAGGGTTAAGGACTGTAAAATCGATGGGAAGCCAATGTTGGTCATGCAAAAGAGAGATAACATGATGACTATAACCTATTTTGGACAAAATTTTATATACAGTACCGAAAAATCATTGCCAATAAAAAATAGTGCCAAGTGCTACTCTATAAATGGCGCTCAAATTTGGGGGCTATTTGTAGAATAGTGCCTAGTGCCGGGATCTGCACCTACCTTTTAGGTGTAAGGATTTATACCAACTGAAATTAGGCACGAATCGGGCATAATTGTTGTCGATTGCTTATGGTTGTTTGATTTATTCTTACTGTACACTGCTTGAGTGAATTCTTTCAAAAAGGCAGTAAACAAATCCTAATAATTTAAATAAAGAAATAGACAGAGAAATCAATATTCTGTAACTGTGCACGCAAATTATTGGAATGCCCATGATCTGCCCCTCCAATGGGCACACCATCTTTTCAGATCCACACCCTAGAATTATGTGTGCATCTTTATAGAATACGCCTAGCAAGATGCATGTATACATTCTAATTGTTGCCAATTAGTGCTGATAATTGATTATTATTGCCCAATTATAAGTGCTTATTGGTTCCTTATTCAATTAAATTGTGCGTGAAAAATAGGCATGCACTCAAATTCCCATTCACAATTTTGAGCACTATATATTGAATCCAGGGGTTTCTGTGTCATTCACTACTAAGCAGCTGGGTGGTCAGGGAAGGGATTTTTTTTAAATCTCATGCCATATTCAGTGCTAACTCAAAGTGAATTGCATTCAGGTACAATTAATATTTTCCTTTCCCTAGAAGGCTTACAATCTTAGGGCCTCTTTCATCAAGCCGTGCTAGTGGCTCCTGGTGCTGTAATGCCGACAAAGCCCATTCACTTCGAATGGACTCCGTTGGCATTGCAGCATGGGAACTGCTAGTGTAACTTGATAAAAGAGGCCCTACGTTTGCACCTGAGGCATTGAAGGATTAAGGGGCCCTTTTACTAAAATGTGTTAAAAATGGGCTTGGAGCATTTTAATGCAGGTCTTTCCCAGATGCTAATCCCATTCTTGAAAGCTGCCCTAAAATTGAGCTTTTTTCTTTTTACATTTTTCAGGTCCCACTCTAATTTTTCCATTAGAAAAAAAAATTAATGCAGACGTACTCACTGCCTCCTATTTAGGAGACACTAAGTGCTCCTGCGTTAAGTCACATGCGCTAATCAGAACGTAGTAGCTGGTTAACATGGACACACCCATTCTGCACACATGACACACCCCCTTCCAATAGTTAATTTCAAAAATTCATTAACTCACACTTTGGGCCACACTCAGTAAATGGTGCACAAATAGGAGCGCTAAAAAAACTCAGCGCCCAGCGCTGTTCTATAAAAGGCACTCCTGGATGAACAGACTTTATAGAATACCATTGGTTGCCAAATTCCATGACCAAATTTGGAAATGTGGACTTACATCAGCTGAAACCAGGTATAAATCCTGGGATGCAAGTTGGTTGTGCATCTGCGATATTCTGTAATACTGTGTGAAATTTTCTGCAATGCCCCTTTACAGTTACGCATGGATACACTTAGGCACTATCCTATAACTGGGCCTGTAAGTACATTTCCATGCTGATCTGGCATTTCAACTTCATTTCAGTGCCTTGCATCCATTGGAACACAGTTCCACACTGATATGTGGGCGCAGAATTAGCACCTAACTTAAGGCACATTTATAGAATTCCCCCATTACCCTGGGAACCTATATTATGCCTTAATTTCCGCATGGAAATTTGAGCTGTATTGGATAGCATGTTTTACTATTTGGTCGAATATGAATAATGAAATATATTAGTTTAGTTTACTGGAGCTTGATATACCACCCTTCAGCGAAAATCAGAGCAGTTTACAAAACAAAGCAATCAATGGAAAGGAACTATACATGGTCAAATAAAGGATAGCACAGAACAGAGTCGAAGGAGGAGTGGGGTTGTGGGGTATTCCAGGATGGACAGATAGGCCAGATTCACCTGGAGTGAGAAAAGAAAAAGCCTGAGAGAAGAGAAACCAATACAAATAATGGGCATTGAGCTTTAACATATCAAATAATAAAAGAAGCAACGTGAAATCAGATATTGTGGGGGTTTTTTCAGTAGAATTTAGCACAGAAGAGCCCCAGATTATTTATATACAAATTAAACCACTGTTCTGCCAAATACGAATAATATTTGGGGCCGAATCGAATATTCGGTACAGCCCTATTGTGAATACTGAATTGCACTTTGATATGGAAATGTGATCATAAAAAAGAATACTCATTTCTCTGGATGTGAGAGCTAGACATTTTACTGAGAGATATTTGCAACCCATGAAGTAACAGATCTGAATTTTATTACTGTTATTCAGATCATTCTTCAGTTGAATGGCATAGTCTTAGATTAGTTTTGTTTGTATTTATTTATGTATTTAGGGGATCCTTTTACTAAGCCACATAGGCACTGTTAATTTTGAGTTACTGCCTTGCTACCGTGTGGCCCTTGCAGTAATTTCATTTTTGACGTGCGTCCGCTACACATGCCGGAAAATATTTTTATTTTCTGGCATGCTGGCGGTAATCAGGCAGTAATCGGCATTTTACATGTATAGACCATTATTGCCCGGTTACCGCGTGTGACCTTATCTCTAGGTCAATGGCTGGCAGTAAGGTCTCAGACCCAAAATGGACTCGTGGCAATTTTCATTTTGCCGCATGTCCATTTTCAGCAAAAATTATAAAAAGGCATTTTTACAAGTGCACTGAAAAAGATTCTGCACGCGCGCCCAAAACACGTGTCTACACTACTGCAGGCCATTTTTCAGTGCACCTTTGTAAGAGGCCTCTTAGTTATTAGGATTTATTTACTACCTTTCTGTGATTCAGGTTCCAACTAACGACCTAAGAATAATGGAAGTATAATAGTGATAATAATGAGATTTTAAACCTACTGGACTAGGCACCACAGATTTTGCAAAACACTACCCTACTTGGAACTACTTAGGTGACAGTTCTATGATTCTTGCTCCGGTCCCAGACTAGGTGCCACTGAGTTTTAGCACAGACCCCTGAGACACTATCAATTAGTGGCCGGGTGCATCCAAGAGACAGAGTCAGGGCAGAGCCACAGCTTACCTGGTTAGATGCAATGTTCATGTCTGCTAGCCAGTTAAGTGCCAAGATAAAGTTAGAACAGCAAAAAGGCTGCCCTGACTTTATGTCAACTGTTATCCAGACACTGGTCTGAATATTGGCCGGCGTTGTATGACTTCCAGTGGCCGACCAGACACAGATAATGATGCTGATGCGAGAATTAGACCCGCCATTTAATATCCAGATCAAATTCAGACCTCGCAGTCAGCACCTTTAATTCTCAGCCACTATAGGCTGAATAGTCAGGTCCAATATTATTATTAGGATTAATATGTTCATTTCCATTGGATTTATAAGTGCTAATTTCAATATTTATGTCACCTTTATTCAGCCATCGTTTAATTGTGTCTCTTTTTTTACACAGTGACTTTGGCCCCTTTCCTCTCTGTTCCTACTTTGAATACAATGACTTCAGGATCTACTTAGTATGAAACAACTAAATTTCTCCAATGCCACATCATCTTCTTAGGTAAGAAAATCCTACCTCAAAGCAACAAACCATGCTTTCAGTCTCTCTCCATTTGAGTGGTGCTCTTGCATTTGCCTTTTCTGTTGATAACTGTAGTGTCCTTCCTGACCGAGCTTTTTGTATTCTATATTGGGCAAACTGACCTGATTTCACTTTTGCAATATTGCACATCTCTACTACATTCCTGGCATCTTGCTGCTAAATAGTCATTTTCTTATCATGATGACTGTAAGGAGGGAATTTATTTATAGCACTTTAATCTTTATAGAATGCAGATCACACCTAACTTTTGCGTGCCAGACATACAGCCTGATAGAAACAGTTCTAAGTCCAGTGCCCAAAGTTAGGTGTAGGTTGGCACTATTCCATAACTTGGTACCTAACTTTTGGGAATGCTCTTGATCTGCCTATGCCCCTTTTGGGGTTGTGCATGGGAAAAATTAGGCACCAAGTTATAGAACATCAAGCAGGGGAGATCTGCGTGCAACTTCACTCCAGCACCAATTAAGTGGCCAATGGGTGCCCATTTCCTAATTAAGTTGTACACAGATCCAAGATCAGCATGCAAATTCTGATGCCCAACTTTGTGTAATCTATATAATGTAAGTCTTTATCTTATGGTGCCTACTTGAAATTCTGCTGTCTACCACGGTCTTGACCCCAACTCACTCTTGGCTTTAAGACCTGCTGATTAAGGCTGGAAAGGGCCTCTGAGCCATAGTTTGTCCTTCGCTGCTCTAGGTAGCATCATAGGTCTCCATTCTATGGAATACTAAAGGAAATGATATATAGGCCATGTTCACTCACAGCAGCCTGTATCTGTGTACAAGCACTGAATATTTGAGACATCAGCAGCTCCTGGAAGGTTATCTGGATATGACAGATATTGAGTGCTGGTACCTGGATAGCTATCTGGGCAAATTAGGAGTGCTATGTATGCGGTCCTACTTGCTTGACTGTTACCCAGGAAATTGGCACTGCATAAAGCAGTGTCCAGATAACTTCCAGCACTGACGTCTCTTCCAGCCCTATCCTAGAATTAATTGCAAAGTGCTATGGCACTTATCCATGATATCCAGCCATATCCAGTTAGGTGCCGCTGAATAGCATGTGGGGAGCAGGTCAGCAGGATTTAGCTGGGCAGGAGCTGCGCCTGCACAGATAGGGCTAGATGCTGTATATGGCGTCTGAAAATTCCACATAGGGAGAAAAAAATATCCTAGTGTATTCTCTAAAATTGCCTAAGTTTAGAGAATAGGCTTACAGTTCTGTGCAGTATATAGAATATGCCAAACGCCTCTCCATGCGCCCAAATTTAGTTCTGGGCCATTTACGCCATGTTTTACTTGGCATAAATCCTGATGCCTAAATTAGGTGGAGAGTGGGTATATTCTATAACAAAACACACAGATTTAGAAAATGCCCGTGCCCCAACTATAGCCTAGCCCACTTTTCAGCTATGCACCTTAGAATTTATAGTGTACCATATTACAGAAGTATGCGTAAGTTAATGCAAATTAGTGCTGATAATTGCTTGTTAACATCTAATTGAAAAGCACTGATTAGCTAGTGGAGGTGTGGCCTAGTGGGTTAGGGGTGGTGGACTTTGGTCCTGAGGAACTAGTTCAATTGCCTGGCACAAGCAGCTCCTTGTGACTCTGGGCAAGTCACTTAACCCTCCATTGCCTGCCGCATTGAGCCTGCCATGAGTGGAAAGCGTGGGGGTACAAATGTAACAAAAAAAAAATTATGTTACAACGCATGTTATAGAATACACTATGAATTCTCCATGGAAATTAAGGACAGAGGCACGATATATAGAATCCAGCAGTTAACTCGCACTGAATATCAACCCAAGATATATCTATCTTTTTCTTTTAATTTATGTTTTTGAAATAACAGTACAATAGCTAAATAGTATCACATTACCAGGATTCAAAAGACAACTCAGAAAAATACAAGTAATCAATATTTCTAGAATAACTTCTAATCCTTCCATCCACTATAAGAAGTAATAAGATCCAATAAAAAATAGAAAGGGGCAAAAAAGAATAAATATTTTCAAGAGAGATGGTCACTCCCATCTGTTTACATCAGCCACCTTAGTAGATGTTCGTAAATATTTCCAATGCAGTTAATAATGGAGACCCTTGGAAAGTTCAGAAGTCTCAAATTAAGTCTTGTAGACTGGTGTCTATAAGTATTCCAAATGTCTTGCAACAACATTCTTTTTCTTAATTGAGGCCATTTCTAGACTTTGCACTGTCTGTACTTTAATGTTTAGAGAAATCAACTTCAAGGGCTAATTGGCCTGTCGACTGAGCATGCACCAAAACTGCATCGGAAACAGAAATTAAATCCTTAGTATTTTGTCTTGTAATATCCAGAAGAGAAGTTTGCATATTACCAATGGCATCCCAAAGTGACTCCAATGTCACTACGGCTGGTCTCACCAATACCCAACTTGAATCAGAAGCATTTGAGTAACAACTTGAGTTAAAGAGCTAACAGTACCTTCACCAAGGATCTTGTTAGCATATTGATATTCCAAACTCAAAGTTGAAATCACACTCACAGTTGGAGTCCCCCAGAAAACAACAGGAATATCCCCAGACTGGGTCACCATAGCTATTTTCAACTGCAATGCGAGACTACTTCCAGGTTGCGGGGGAGCTTGCACGTTCCTCAGGGTCAAAGATGCCCCACTCAAACTGCCACCTGAGGCTCCTGCCTCAGCAGAGGAGAAGAGGTAGCAAGGAGAAGGAACTGGCAGCACTTGAAAATGCTCCAGAGTTGCCTGCCTCATCAAAGGTATAGAGGAAGGAGCTGGGAGGAACTCACAGATTTTCCCTCTCCTCTTTCCCATTCCACTCAAACTGAGCATGATTGAACAGGAAGGCCCAAAGACATAGAGCAGGTACGGTTCTCCTCACAGCACCATCTTGGATCTTCTCATCTAGTCTATCTATCTATCTATCTATCTATCTATCTATCTATCTATCTATCTATCTATCTATCTATCTATCTATCTATCTATTGATATAAACACACTTTACTCATAAAGAAACCTCCTTCTACATGCTTATAATTGTTTTCCAAGCAAATCATAAGATTATCTGAGATTTTGTGAACTGTAAACTATTGGACATCATACCATCCCTTATAGTACTACCACTATCCATATGCAGTGTACCATAGGAAACACTACTCCATTTTATGCAGCACATTACCTACAGATGAAGTACTGAAACTATCCCTACATGAGGAAACAGTGAGAATAGATCATATATCTACAATTCAACTTTGACCCCTACATGCCTTAATTTCCACATGGAAATCAAATTGTATTCTATAATAATACATATATGATCATTTTGCCTTTCTGGTACAAAAGGTGGTGGACATGACACGTCACTTAGATAAAATTATAGACAGTGTTTGGGGGGAAGCTGGCTATTTGGTACACGTGGTACCATTGACTTAGTTAATGTGGTAAGGAGGTTCTGGAAGCCAACTTTACGCTCTTAAGTAAAGAGTTGAAACCCAGAACCTCATGGTAGTATTTTTGGAAATGTTCTTTATTCTACATGCAGGACCCAACAGGCAGGCTGCACTCTAGGTTCTCAAAGCATGGCTGAGATAATGTTGCATTGATGAGGGGTTTTGATTTGTTAGGAACTGTGCAGCATATTGGTGCAGAGAGAGCGCTATCTAAAAATATGGCTCTGTTTTAACCAGGATGGAAATACGGCCACTGGTGCTAACATCTAAAGAAGACATAGAACAGTTTGTAAATTAAAATCTAGTGGAAAACCAACAGTGCTCAGAGCATATGCTTCAGAGTAAGGGATCTTTGAAGGATATTATCAAAACAAGGAAGTTAGAGCATTCCAATAGAGGGGTTACAAAAAAAGGCAAAAGTAAGTCAGGAAGCTTCTAAAGGGAGAGCAAGAGTAAAGATTTCAAATTATCCCTGTCAATGCTAAACAGTATGTCAATGCAAACAATAAACACACTTTGCAATATCTGTATACAAATGCTATAAGCCTAAAAAATATATGAGAAGAGTTAGAATATATAGCACTAAATTAAGAGCTAGGTATAATAGCATTTCATAGACATGGTGGAAGGAGGATAATCAATGGGACACTGTGCTACCAGAGTTTAAATTATATGTAATTCTAGAGTGAATCAAATTGGAGGTGGGTTGGCACTATATGTTAAAGATGGAATTGAGTCTAACAATAACAATTCATCAAAGAAACTGATAGTAATGTGGAATCCTTTGAATAAACATTCCATGTGTGAAGGGAAGAGAATAACGGTGGGATTATGCTACTATCCACCAGGCCAGAAAAAAAACATTCAGATAATGAAATGTTAGGAGAAATTAGTGAAGCTAGCAAATTTTGGCAACATTCTAAAAAGAGCTGATTTCAATGTCACGTCAGGGAGATAAAGTACCTAGATGAAATAAATGACTACTTTATGGAGCAGCTGCTTCAAGAACAATCAAAAGGAAGGGCTACAATAGATCTGATCCTTAGTGGAATGCAGGAAATTGGTGTGAGAGGTACTGGCTTTGGGGCTGCTTGGCAATAGTGATCATAACTTGATCAAATTTGAAATAATAACCAAAGTGAAGACACTAATGAAATTTACTGTACCAGTCTTTAACTTTCGAATGGGCTACTTTGATAAAATGAAGACATAATTTTAAACAAAAAGCTAAAAGAAGCAGCTGAATGGGTGAAGGGCTCTGTTTACTAAGGCACACTAGCATTTTTAGCACATGCTAATGCTAGAGACATCCATATATTCCTATGGGTATCTCTAGTGCTAGCGCATGCTAATTTTTAGCGTGTGCTAAAAACATTAGTGGGCCTACAATGAGGCTTAGTAAACAAGAGTTTTAATCAGCATGGAAGTGGTTTAAAAATACCATCTTAGAAGCCTAGACCAGTTGTATTCCACAT
Source organism: Microcaecilia unicolor (assembly GCF_901765095.1). Lineage (NCBI taxonomy): Eukaryota > Metazoa > Chordata > Amphibia > Gymnophiona > Siphonopidae > Microcaecilia > Microcaecilia unicolor. Next base: position 287,517 of record NW_021963039.1, on the reverse strand, counting down.
ATCAAAAGAGATGGTAGGAAGGCAAAAGGACAGCTAACATAGATAAAAGGTGAAGTGAAAAAGGCTATTGGAGCCAAAAGAACATCTTTCAAAAAATGGAAAATGATTTGAATCTGAATGGAAAAAAAAAAAAACCCAGCATAAGCACTGACAAGTTAGATGCAAGTCATTGAGAACAAAGCTAAAAGACAACTTGAAGAGCACTCAAGGAAAACAATGCTTTAGTTGGAGAGATCAGATGAACTCTTTGCTTTGTGTAACCTGGGGTTGATGGTTTTTTTTGTTTTTTTTTTTTACCTCCGGGTGAGGGCTGCATTGGTCAGTGGTCCTGCCATGAGTATAGGTGCTCCATAGCAGCAGGACTGTTCCTGAGCTGTCAGAGACTTATTTTAGTAGGGGTGGCAGCAGCAAGAAAGGTCCTGGCTGTGTCAGAGCCTTATTATTTAATAAAATACCAATTCATTTTCTTGTCAAATCTCTTGGCTGTGTGGATTTTTTTTTTTTTTTTTTTTGTGGAAATACAGAAACTGTGACCTTTCTGTTCATTTATTTATATGTTGCAATTCCTCACTCCACCATTAGGGTTTTTTTTTTTTTACTTTTAGCTATTACTGAGAAGGAAGGGAGCTCCCTGTGCCAGAAATGGTATTTAAGGGAAATGATGCAGAGGGAAAAGAAGCAAACAGAATGTTAAGATTATTAGGAAAGGAACAGAGATAAAACAGAGAATTCATATTCATCTGTACCGGTCCATGGTGAGACTACATATTGAACAGTGTCCAATTCTGTTGCCGCAGCTCAAAAAAGATGTAATAGAACTGAAAAGGTTCAAAAAGGGGTGATTAAGGGAATAGCATGAATATCATATGAAACAAGGCTAAAGAAGTTAAGGATCTTCAGCTTGGAGAAGAGACTGCTGAAGGGAGATTTGACTGGGATCAATAAAATCTTGAATGGAATAGGGTACATGCAAATTGATTGTTTATTCTTTCAATAGTACAAAGTCTAGGGGACACTACATAAAGTTACATAGTATCAGCTTTAACACAAAATAGGAAAAAAAGATTTTTTTCACTTTACATATAGTTAAGCTTTGAAATTCATTGCTGGAGCAGATGGTAAAACAGTTAATGTAGCTGGGTTAAAAAAAAAAAAAAGAGTACATGCCTGAGGAGTAGTCTATAAATCATTATTAAGGTAGACCTGAGGAAAGCTACTGCTTATCTCTGAGGTTAAGTAGAATGGAATCTTGCTACTTTTTGGGATTCTGACAGGTGCTTATGATCGGGACTGGCCATTGTAAGAAACAGGACACTAAGGAGCACTTTTACTAAGCTGCGATAGGCTCTACACGCATGCGGCATGTGGCCAAAATGAGACTACCTACCGCCAGGCCATCACACCCTCCTGGTGGTAATTTCAGATTTGGCGCTCGCCCATAAACACCTGGATAAATTATTTATTTCCTCCTACGGCAGTAATCGGCACTTGGTGTGCGCCAACCTGTCACCACACGTGTAGCGTGTGAACCTTTACCGCTAGGATCAATTGGTGGCATTAAGAGCTCAGGCTGGTTTTGGGCACGTTGGTTTCATTTTTACCACAGGCCCTTTTTCCCGTCCCATTTAAAAAAAAAATGTGAGGATGCGGTAGAAACTGGCCCAGCACGCGCCCAATACACGCGCCTAAACTACTGTAGGCCACTTTTTACCACGGCTTAGTAAAAGGACTCCTAGGCTAGATGGAACCTCGGTCTGACCCAGTGTGGCAAATCTTATGTTCTTATGGGCCTGATATCCAAAAACTATGTAACCGGCCAGGAATGGCTTCTGGCTGCTTGAATAGCGTTTAGTGCCTAACCGCAGATATTCAGTGGGAAATAACCGGTTGGCATCGTAAGTAGTATAGTATACTATGCCATACTTTGTATTGTTATTTGAATGTTTTTAACTGCTGTAATTGTCTATTGCTCATGTTGGATTATATTCTTGTTGTACACCGCCTTGAGTGAATTCCTTCAAAAAGGCAGTAAATAAATCCTAATAAATATCCATGGTTAGCAGCTAGCCACTAACTGGCTATATCATGTGACATAGCTGGTTAGGTGAGGATATTCAGCACAAAAACAGTTATGTTTAGTGGTTAAAATAGGCCACATAAATACAGGCCTGTCTTTAACTGTTAAGTACTTAACCAGTCAGCACTGGAATATTGGCTTAACTGGTTACGTTGCCATGGTCAAACATGAAACCGATATTCAATGCCAGTCGCCTAAGCATTGAATATCCGGATTTAACGTCGCATTGCACAGCAAAATCATTGCCTGCTGCTGGCTGAATATAGTGGGGTATGTTCTTATTGTTTTTAAGAGTGATTTTCAGTATGTTTTTTACCCAAACCAGTAAAATCTACCCAGAACTACCTAAATTTTAGGAAATTATTGAAATCAGTATTGTTTAAAAAGGCTTATTCCCCAGGTTCAACATAATCAGAATTATACCTTACCATCATATGATCCAATGGACACTAATTACACATTATTATCTTCTTCATTTTATTATTGATAAATTGTTAATTCTATCTTACTTAATAACTATTGCTGTTCAATTGTTATTCCTACCCTGCTCTTAATTTGCAAAACTGTACTTATTTGCACTGCAACTTTACTACAGTATTATTGTAAGCCACTTTTTTTTTTTTTATTAAATTTCAAAATAATACATTCACAATAATAAATGTATAGAAATCAGGAAATACATCCAAAAGATTAAAGAACCATCCATTACATTTTCATGGATTTTCAAAAGAATATCTTTCTTACTTAGTCCACTATAAACGATCAAGATACAAGGTATTGATCATAGGAAACAAAAAGAGTAAAGAAACTCTTACATAAACATAAGGAGGACAGAATCACAAGTTTGCCTGCGGTTCAACTCCCTACTGGTGCCTCCTAGGCTTGAAGATCCCTGCTTTCTTTACTTATTATAGGAGCTTCAATTTTTCTGGATAAAAAAAAAACATAATGAACATTACCAAAAGAAACAAGACATCTGCACGCAAATTTCAGCTTAAATGATCCTCCCAGGAGAGAGTTCGAGGCCTAAGCCCCAAAATTCTCACCTTTCTTTTGTGTAGGTTTGCTGACGTCAGGAAAAATCTGTATCTTTGAGCCAAAAAATTGAGCTTCCCTAAATTTGAAGTAAAGGCGAAATATATTTATTGTAAGCCACTTTGAGCCTGCAATCAGTGGAAAATGTGGGATACAAATGTTGATAAATAAATAAAAGAAAGATTCACTAGATTGGCGAAATATATGTACAAGAAGTAATAAATAAAAATTCATTCTAACCAACTTCCTGAACTACAGTGCAAAACAACTTGTTAGTAAGGTAAGACACAAAAAACATGAAAATTCTAAATTCGGGAAACTTGGCACTCTTTTGTATTCTTACATCACAATAAATTTTCATATTTAGAAATAGGTATCAGATGATTAAGGTACCCTCTCAGATACAAAACATCACTGACTACTACTCTGTTTCAAATATATGAAGGTCACTGAAAGACTCCATGCATTGAAAACATGTATTATAAAGAGTTGGTTCAATATTCAACAGGGTTTAACCATGCAGAGATGCTTCTGCCCAGTTAAACCTTGTTGAATGACCCGGCACACAATATTCAGTTGGGTTAGTGCTGCCGAATGTCTCCACTAACTGACCATCTCCTAACCAGTTAAGTTAGGGGATGGAGTGTGGGGTGGAGGGCCTACTTAGCCAGTTAGCAGTGATTTAACACTATCATGTATTTCGTTACCATGTAACCCAAAACCCTCTGTAAAACCAAATGTATATTCTCTTCTACTTCCAGTATCCATGATGAATTGTAAGCCACATTGAGCCTGCAAAGAGGTGGGATAATGTGGGATAGAAATGCAATAAATAAATAAACTAAGTAATTGTATAAAGGTTCCTTTTACAAAAGAGCAGCGGGCTTACTGCCTGCACAGTGATTCAGCTCTGCTGCCGGGCACCCCTGATAGTTCCGGCTCCCACCACGTGCCTTTTCCTGTGCTGGGAAATAGTTTTGTATTTTCCAGCACCAAGGGCATGCTAGCAGTAATTGAGCAGCACCATACACTGCCCGTTTACCTCTGGGCTACAGCCTTAGCCCTTAGCACCTCCTAAATTGGAGACGGTAATGGCTCCACCGGCAAATGGCCACTCACCAATGCCTTTTCTTAGAGTAAGGCAATTTCCTTCCCCTTCAAAAAGAAGACTTTTACCCCTGGTGGTAAAATGTGGCCTCGGTGCATGGCAAACCCACTTGCCAATGCCACCACAGGGCCCTTTTTACCACTGCTTGTAAAGGGAGCTCAAAGTTAGGACCATAAAATAGCTCTCCTAACTTATGTGCCTCAGATTAACCGGGCACTGGTCTGAATATCAGTCGGCACCCGGTTAACTTCTGGGTGACTTCTGAGACCCAGATATTCAGTGCTGGGAATTGCACTTGCCCTGCTATTGAATATCCAGGGGCAGCTCAGAAGCCACATACTGCTGCGGGGTGGTCAATCTGGCGGAGTTACTTTAACATGAGATATGCTTACCATTTTAAAATATATGTTGTTGAATAAATAGAAGGAAATTGATGTGACATATTCAGTACATTATGCAAATATGGAAGTATATTTTCAATATTGCTATAATAGAACTGTGTATGTATTAGTTCTACAGTTAATCTAAGTTTAATAAAATCATATGATAGAAAAGGGAGCACAGTTAAATCTTGGTAAGGTACTGGTTGCTCTTGAGAACACACTACATTGATATATCTGCATATTAGGGTGTTCTATAGCAAATTACATACATATACAGTACACTGTATTATGTTTCTGACCCAGAAATCCTACAACATAGGTTCCCAAATCTAATCTGGGGATTCCACAACCAGTCAGGTTTTCAGAATAACGTCAACGAATATATGTGAGAGAAATCTGCCTCCATTGTATGCATAAGCACTACGGATATTCTGAAAACCTACTGCTATGAGTTCCTGGGTAGGCTTCAGAAATCTTAGCCTACAGCCTAAGAGGAAATGGCCTTACTCTGAAGCAATAGGAGATTTTTGACATGAGTTGCACAGGACAGAATCTTTTAGGAAAATTCAGCAGAACACTACAAATAGCTAAGCCTTCTTGATGTTATATATTTATATACCTTTTTGCTAGCCCAGCCTGTTACATATTAAGCTGTATTTCTATCTCTGCTCTTATCGTTATCAAATTTTATTCACTAAATATTTTGCTTATTTACCTTAATCTCTGTTTTGTTTAAGCTGTTCAGTATAAATGGTTACTTTTGTATTGAACCAATATGTCTTTTTGTTGCTTTTTTATACTACTCTAAATTGCTACTTAAAGGTGCCTTTTACCTAAGCTGCAGTAAAAGGGGCCCTGCAGTTGTGGTGGGGGCCGTTTTTCCCGTGTGCCAGGGGCCCTTTTTAACGCAGGCGGATAAAATCCCCCCCCCCCCAAAAAAAAATGGCCATGCGGTAAGATTACTCTTACCGTGTGGCCATGCGGCAGGGAGCACTTACCACAACCCATTGAGGGTGGCAGTGAGGGCTCCTGCGGTAACCCGTCAGTAACTGGGCAGCGATTACTGCAGGGTTAGTGCCACAGTAAAAATTCTAATAATACTTTCCGGCATGCACTTGAGCAGGAACTACCTCCGGCGGCCGGGTTGGCTAACGTATTTCCAGCTTGCCATGCGACAACTCTTTCATAAAAGGACCCTAAATGCCTTTCCAGCCTACCCCTTGTTCATCCACCCTAGTGTCTGGTTTTCTTTTTGGGACATATTAACAAATAACCAACATTAATCAATTAAAAATTGTGAAACACTTGATTGATATTAGACAACATTAGTACAAGCTAGTAAAAAGACCTTTGTTCAGTGCAATATTTGTGATGCCCTAGCCCAGCTTCTCCAATCAAAATAAATAAATACATAAATCAATAGCTTCAATTAAAGGAAGCCCCCTGACAATGCAGTATCTGATACTCTTATTCTTAGAATGAATAAACAACCCCCAAATAGAAGGATTACAGTGAAGTCTGGTTTATTTATGACCTATAACACAGAGACAATCCATTTACCAAAATGATACCGGTACAAATGCTTCTGCTGTTTTGGAAATTATGATACTCTTGAAATATAATCCAAAATGAAGAGAACCTCAGAGATGAAGAGACCCTTAACACAATCACACACCCTAGGCACTGAAAAAAAAAACCCAAAAAAGAAAATTACTACTACTGAGAGACCCCATGGCAACACAGTCTGGAAAACCTCAAAAATGCATAAGGTCTTCCAGGATCTTCAGCTATCAGAAATACAAATCAAATATTAGTGCAATCAAAAAATAGTGCCAGAATATTGGGCCGCTTGTGCCAGAAGACCAAGGTCCTGAGGGACATGGGCAGTGTTCTAGACAATCACATAACATCGGCAGAAGACCTTCCTTTAGATTGTAAGCTCTCTTGAGCAAGGACTGTCCTTCCCCATGCTAAAATTGTACAGCGCTGCGTAACCCTGGCAGCGCTATAGAAATGCTAAGTAGTAGTAGTAGTTTTTCTACCTTTAAAGTTTGGCTGATTTGTGCTGTACAGCCACAGAGACATAGACGAGATCCGGTATAGATGCGGAGAAGATATGATGGACATAAGGAAGTGTGCAGAACTGTTGTGAAGGCATTACATCTTTTTCATTGTAGGCTTTTTTGTTATCATGAGGAAGAGGAAGATCAAGCATAAACCAAGTGTGCATCCTGTCGATATTCCAAACAAAAAGTTAATTCATATTTTGACCTCCTTAACTTCAAATCCTGCCCTTTGGATAATAGGGTCATCTGTGATCCCCCTCCCTACAACCTCTCTTGCTAGGTAAACTTGTACCCCTGAAAACTCATCTTAGAAACATTGGTGTAATTCTGAATGCAGAACCTTTTTTTTTAATGTCATGTGGAGGGGCATTTTGACCAGGGGACGCCCATCTCTAAGGACGCCCATCTCCAAGACGGCGCCGCGAAGGGTAAAATGGCCTTAGCACACAGAAATGACCTGCATAAGCACATGCTAGGGCCACTTTTAGTCCCACAGTTTGCTAAAAGGGTCCCAAAGTATTCTATAACTTACACAGGTATAGGTGCAATCCACGCATGCTCATGTCCACCAGTAAAGAACATACCATGAAATTTTCTTCTAGTTGATATTTTATGAGATTATTTACATGCATAAATGACTAGAATATGCCATTTATCTTCTGCTGCTTAAAGCTAGCCAGTTCTTTAGAGAATTACCCCTCTGTATAGTGCTACTGAAAATTTGTGGATAGGGGAGTTATACATTTTAGTGGCAGATTCTAAACATATAAATACTTACAATATGGGGCACTGTGTATTTTATCATGGAAAGTTCATTTGAGCAAAAAAAAGTTAGAAAAATCTTTCTTGTTAATAATATGCTCATGGACGTGCACCATAAAAAGTGAAAGATTATTTTTTTTTTAAATCATTATTAATGAGTTGCTTTGATACAAAATCCTGTAAAGCAGCTCATTAATAATGATTTTTGCAAAAAAGATGAACTTGAAAACATTTTGCAAGATGTTTTTGCAAATAAGATAACTGCACCTTAATAGCTGTAATTATCTAAGTGTTGTCAGACTGGGAGCAGAGGTGCACATGAAGCCCTGTTTAAAGCAATCATTTGGCCCAGTAACAGTGATCACAGGGTGCAAAATTTGTGGTGGTTGTCAAGCAAATGAGATTTCCCTTTTATCTCATTTATGGACCAAAAATGACCCAAGAGTGTACTGTTGTAAGCCTCTTCTATGTTATTTCTATGTCAGAACTCCATTCCTTTCAAAGAGGTTTTCTGTGGTTCCTCATGCTATCGACTGCCTCCTTAAGCTTACCTCAAAGGTTATATTGTCAGTAGGAAGCAGGATCTCTATTTATAATCATTCGCCCCATTAGTTCCATCTTACAAAAATGAATGATTTATTTGTTGCATTGTATCCCACATTTTCCCATGTGCTCCTTTACTTCTCAATGTGGGTCAGCCAGTATCCTTTTTCAAGAAAGAATTGGTGGGATAGGAGCAAAACATGATGATTCATGCCCCATACTGACCACACAACCTCTGGGTTAATCGTTGTGAGGTAAAGAGTGGAAGAAGGCCCAAAAGGCATATGGGTACCATTTTGTTACTGGACAGTAGGCTTACAAAGAAGCTGGGCTGGTTGCAAGGGGTACTTCTCTTTGCATTTTTAGTTTGTGCATGGATGGGGTGGGATAGCCTTATGATGGCTTCAATACAACTAACAGTGGTGAAGAGGAGCTTTGCCTCTGGCTGTGCAGATACTTCATGCAAAGCCAGGCTTCATTGTGAGGATAATTCTATAAAATGTACTTTAACATTTATATGCTGAGAATGTTCTTACATGATTAGAATTAGTGGTATATATTGTAAAGGGGATCCTCTTTCCTCCTGGGTTGCAGCTCTTCCAAGAAAAAACCCAAACAAAAAAAAACACACTCCGGTATGACTCCCCTTTGTCTCAAAAACAAATATAAGGAAGCTTTTATTGAATAGGAAGAACGTCCCTCCTTCTCCCAATTGCTTCTCCAAAACAACAAACACTGCTACAACCATGCAGGCTTCAACCGCTGCTTTCTCTCCCCGGTCCCCTGGAGAGTAGCAGGAAAAGAAAAAACTAGGCTTTCAAAACACAGTTCAATTTTAGCCAAGCTTCAAAACACAGCTCAGTCCAGCTAGGCTTTCAAAACACAGTTCAATTTAGCCAAGCTTTCCAAAACACAGCTCAATTTAGCCAGGCTTTCAAAATACGTTCAGTTCTAGCCCAGCTTTCCAAAACACACAGTAATGGCTTTGCGCGGGCTCAAAGCCTAGGGTCCCACCCTCTTGGTCAGTCATACTCCTACCTGACCTCCTCCCGCTTGACCCGGCTTGGCCCCGCTACTTCCTTGGCTTTCGCTGAGCCAGAGCTGAAAAGTCCATCGGCTCCTCCAGGGTGTTCTCCGGTTCAGTCAACTCCATAGGGCAAGGCTCACTCTCTGCCTCTCTCTCCTCAGGAGCCCAATCCATATTCTCTTCACCCCGCCCTTCTCCCAGCTGCTCACCCTTTCTTTCATTAAAGCTCTTTGGTGTCTCTTCTTTCTCCACCCACCTGTTCCACCACCTCTTCCACCAGGTTGGAGAATCAGCCTTATTCCTTCCCCTGCGGCCCTCCTCTGGAGACTCCTGGGAATGCACATAGTTTCTCTTATCCCCGGTCTCCCTTGGGGCATGCTGGGAGTTGTAGTTCTTTATTTCTAGTTTTTTCCTGGGGAAGGCCTGCCTATAACGGGGGTATTCTGGCCTATCCCAAGGTTCCTTTGGGGCCTGTCCTACATACTCTTTACATACCCCCCCCCCCTTAAATTTCTACCCCCGCATTGAAAAGGAAAAATACCTCCTATTCCCTCTTCCTCAGCCTCAGGGTCTCGCCGAGCCTGAGAGCGGGTAGTGACCAACACTCTTTTTCACTAATACACTCGGTAAAGGGGGGCCAGTCCCTTCCCAAAATCATCTCCTGTGGCAGTCTGGGCAGAACGGCAACGGCTATCTCTATCTCCCCTGTGGGCCCCTGCACGTGAACCCTATGGAGGGTATAACGAGTACTGGCCCCATGTATACATTGAATAGCCACTGCTCCCTCATAGGTATCCTTACCTCCTGTCCTCCTCTTTCTTATTTGTTCCCATAACCTCCTGGAGATCATGGACTGGTCTGCCCCGGAGTCTAATATGGCTACTATCGGTAAACCCTCAACCTCCACCTTAGCAGTATACCGAGGTCTAAACCCTTGGGCAACCTGCGAGGTCTATCCCTCTCGACCTGGGCAATCCCTCCTGAAGTGCCCCGCCTTCCCACACTTATAACAGAATTTTCCTTCATACGAGGGGGCCTTTTTTCCAGGGCCCGAGGGCACTACGGGCTTTTTACCACCCCTTCCGTAATCGGGTTTCCCCCCCTGGGGATCTGTCTTAAAGACGGAACTTTTGGAACCCCAGCCTCCCACAGGTCGGGGCTTACCCCCCTCCAGGTCGGGTTCTCCCCAATGTTGGGCTTCCAAATAACACTCCAACCCGACTGTCACGGCCTCCACCGTCTTACAGCCCCTTTGGACCAATCCTGCCCTAATCTCCCTAGGAAGGCCCTGCAGGAACTACTCCACTACTAATTCTTGAAGAATCTCTCCCGTGGTGTGGCGATCAGGTTCCAACCATTTTTTTATCAAGTCCATCAGTCTAGTGGCCAGCGCTTTAGGGGTTTCCCCCTTTTCCCATTTAGTAGACCGAAACTTACGCCTATAGCCTGGGTACTCAGTCCATACCGGTCCTTCAAGGGCCTCTCTCAACCTCCCATAGTTGGCAGCGTCCCCAGGAGCCAAGTCTCTAAAGGCTCTTAGAGCCTCCCCAGATAATGAAGGCACTAATCGCATGGCCCACTGCTCTTGTGGCCACCCTGCGGCCACCGCCACCCTCTCGAAGGCGGTCAGGAAATCATCTACATTATCCTGCTCAGACAACTTTCCCCAAGTAAGTGAGTTCAGGGATAAAGGTCCTACCGCACCGCTTCCTCCTGGCCCCTGTCCAGTTGCTCCGGCTCCACCGCCCCTGGGAGCCTCGATCCCTCGCTGAAAAAAGTCCTGGAGCATATTCAGCACCGGTTGTTGCTGCTCTCGTGCCGCCGTCAAGAAGTCTTCCACCATCTTCCTCGTCAGTTCTTGCTGTTTCTGGAACTGCATCGTCATCCAAGCGAAGATCTCCTTGGGGTCCATCCTTGCTCCGGAACAGCGACTCCTGGTGAAAAAAAAACAGAGGACACCTCCAAGTGCGGTTTCACTACTTATATTTCCCCTTTTTCTAGGATCCCTTTATTTCCCCCAATCTAGGCCCCGCTTACCGGAACCCCAGATGGGTCTGCGCCTTTCTCAGCGTTGGCCCCTCCGTCGGGCTTTTCTGTCCTGCTGGTCTTGGCCTCCTCGAGCGACAGGTCCGCGAAGCGATCCCACTCCTGACACCAATTGTAAAGGGGATCCTCTTTCCTCCTGGGTTGCAGCTCTTCCAAGAAAAAACCCAAACAAGAAAAAACACACTCCGGTATGACTCCCCTTTGTCTCAAAAAACAAATATAAGGAAGCTTTTTATTGAATAGGAAGAACGTCCCTCCTTCTCCCAATTGCTTCTCCAAAACAACAAACACTGCTACACCATGCAGGCTTCAACCGCTGCTTTCTCTCCCGGTCCCCTGGAGAGTAGCAGGAAAAGAAAAAAACTAGGCTTTCAAAACACAGTTCAATTTTAGCCAAGCTTCAAAACACAGCTCAGTCCAGCTAGGCTTTCAAAACACAGTTCAATTTTAGCCAAGCTTTCCAAAACACAGCTCAATTTAGCCAGGCTTTCAAAATACAGTTCAGTTCCTTGCTTTTAGGTGCAAATACTCCCTCCCCTTGTAGAAAGCCGCTAGCAACTGCCGGAGCGGTAATGATGGCATAGGGTTTTAACCAGGTTTATGGTTGCCATAAGTGTGTGCACCTCTGTTATAGGCACATATTTTATCTGTTACACTAGGAAAGTAGGTACTTACTTTACTTTATAGAATAGCTGCCACACATATGCTGTGCCTAAATATAGGTATATAATTATAGAATCCCCCCCCCCCCCCCCGTGTTGCTGCTGCTTTAGTCTATTAACATTGTTCTCCAGGCTCCCTACTAATCTCCAGCAGAACCATTAAAAATCTGATAATTTAAACTATAAAAGAAGATAGTGGATCTGTAATACATTGGGCTTCTCAAATAGAGAAATTTTCTGAGAAAATTTGGTCTGCATTAATCTCAAATGTATTCTTCCAGTCACTGTGGGAGAACATCACCATTAATTTTTCAAAAGTACTATTTTACAACAACCCTAGATTTCAAGGCAGCATTACATATATTTCTTTTGTACCGAACTTGAACAATTAATGATTTGTATTTTTTTCTTATTATATGTTAATCTGCATAAATAATTTATTAAACACATGTAAAGAGTCTTGGTTTTGTTACACTGCCTTTCTATGGTTTTACATTTATTATACACAGGTACTTTCTCTGTCTTAGTGGGCTCAAAATGTAAATTTTTGTACCTGGGGCAATGGAGAATTCAGTGACTTGCCCAGAGTCATAAGGAGCTGCAGTGGGACTCAAACCCAGTTTCCCAACCCACTGCACTAACCATTAGGCTACTCCTCCACTCTGCACATTGTTAAAATAGTTAAAAATAAGCGACTCACACACAGAGTAGATCACCAAATAGATAGACAGTGGAGGTAAATTTCAACATTTTAGGGATAGAGTCTATATATCACACCTAAAAAAACGGCGCCAAAATAAAATACGCTTAGCACTTGTTCACAGGTAATCATTTGACCTAAATGTTGAGATTTAGACGGCCCGAACCGTATTATCGAAAGAAAAGATGGCCGGCCATCTTTTTTAATAATACGGTTGGCTACGCCCCTTTGCGGAGCCAGCCCCGAAGATGGCCGACCATCTATTTGGCCAGCGCCATTCTATTATGTCCCTCCACGCCAAGGAAAACTTGGGGCCCTGTTTACTAAGGTGCGTTAGCGTTTTTAACATGCCTACAATTAGCATGTGCGCTAACCATGTACGTGCCTATAGAATATTGTGGGCATGTGCGCAGTTAACACGCTTACATGGTTAACACATGTTAAAAATGCTAACGCACCTATAATGCGGCTTAGTAAACAGGGCCCTTGGTGTAAATGCTGATACCTAAATTAGGCATGGACTGAACAGCGCACATAGTTTTTAGAAACACTCACGACCTGCCCATTCCATGCCCCTTTACCAACTATGCACCTTAGAATTTATGTGCATTACTTTACAGAATAAACTTAGGGGTCCTTTTACAAAGCCACAGTAAAAAGTGCCCTGCGCTAGTTTTGGTGCGTGAAATTGGCATGCGCTGGGTCACTTTTTACTACAGTGGGAAAGAGGTATTTTTTAAAATGGGGCAGAAAATGGTCATGCACTAATATTAAAATTATTTTGCAGCTATTTACTGCCTTAGCCCTTACTGCAACCTATTTAGTAGATCGTAGGAACTCATATGCTACTCATGCAGTCATCAGGCAGCATGCGGCAATATGGCCGCACTCTTGATTACCATCGGGAATGCCCCTGCAGTAGAAAATAGAAAATTATTTTCTGCCATGGGAGACTGCATGCCAAATTTGGAACTACCACCTGGCTCCTGTGCTAACCCAGCAGTAAGGCTGATTTGGCATGTGCTACCCATGCAATAACCCTACTGCAACTTAGTAATATGGACCCTTAGACAGTTGTATTCATAAATTCTAATCAATGCCATTCAGTGTCAATAATTGCTTTTTAATTGGCAATTATCAGTGCTTATTGGCTTGTTAGCTAATTAGATTGCATGTACAAATCCAGAATATGACAGGATTTCTGCACGCAACATTATCTGCACAATATAGAATCCAGGGGTTAATGCACAAATGTATCCAGATCCCAATGTGGCCACATTTTGCCTATATGGCTGCATCAGGGGTAACATAAAAATAAACATACACAATAAATAGTATACAAGCAAATCATAATACATAATAAAATCATAATTAGAAAAATAATAAATCATACATAGAAACAATAAATCAATATGCAATAGTGTAATCATAAAATGTTAAATATTCACAAGCTTGTGCAATGATACCTCAAAGCTTGACTCAATAGTACATGTACATTTTTTCATACAGTGTACATTAATGAAAGGGTTGTTTTACGAAGCCAAAGTAAAAAGTGGCCTGCGGTAGTATGGGCATGTGAAATTGCCATGTACCACTCCAGAATTTCCAGAATTTTAAATGAAAGTTGTAAATGGCCATACACTAATAATATTGGTATGTGGCAATTTACTGCCTGAGTCCTTACTGTCACCTATTTAGGATACAGTAAGGGTTCACGAGCTAACTTGGTGGGATTTGGGACAGCACGCTAGGATGGCTGATTACCGCCTGTAATGCCTACACCACACCCCCCAATAGGAAATAGAAAAATATTTGCAGGCACGGGAAATGCCACATGGCAAACACAAAACTACCGCAGTGTGCCCAGATTTCAACCCAAATCGGGAGATAGGCGCCCATCTCGCGAAGGCGCCCAAATCAGTATAATCGAAAGCCTATTTTGGGCATTTTCAACTGCACTCCGTCGCGGTGAATGAACAAAGTTGATGGGGGCATGTCGGAAGCGTGGTGAAGGCGGGACTGGGTGTGTTTATCGGCCAAGCAGAGATGGGTGCCTTCACCCAATAATTGAAAAAAATGGCCGTTTTTGGCGCGAAATTAGGACACTTTTTTTTACCCTTTTTTTTCACGAACAAGTCCCAAAAAAGTGCCCTAAATGACTAGATGACCACCGGAGGGAATTGGGGATGACCACCCCTGACTCCCCCAGTGGTCACTGATCCCCTCCCACCAAAAAAAAAAAAAAACTTTAAATGAATTTTTTTCCAGCCTGTATGCCAGCCTCAAATGCCATACCCAGCTCCATCACAGCAGTATGCAGGTCCCTGGAGCAGTTGTTAGTGGGTGCAGTGGACATCAGCCAGGTGGACCCAGGCCCATCCCCCCTACCTGTTACATTTGTGCTGGTAAATGGGAGCCCTCCAAACCGCCCCCAAAACCCACTGTACCCACATCTAGTAGCCCCCCTTCAGCCATAAGGGCTATGGTAATGGTGTAGAGTTGTGGGCAGTGGTTTTTGGGGGGGATTTGAGGGGCTCAGCACCCAAAGGAAGGGAGCTATGTACTTGGGAGGTATTTTACTTTTTTTTTTTACTTGTTACAAATGCCCCCTAGGGTGCCTGGTTGGTGTCCTGGCATGTGAGGGGGACCAGTGCACTATGAATCCTGGCCCCTCCCATGACCCAATGCCTTGGATTTGTTCATTTTTGAGCTGGGCGCCTTCGTTTTCCATTATCGCTGAAAAACGAAACCGCCCAGCTAAAATCCGCACATATCCGATGCATTTGCCCAGCACAAACCGAATTATCGAAAAAAAGATGGCCACCCATTTTTTTTTTCGAAAATATGGTCTTCCCGCCCCTTATGTACCCGTTTCCGGACATAGACGCCCATGGAGATGGGCATTCATGTTCGATTATGCCCCTCTGTGTCTACCCCATGGTACTACTGTTTTGCCGCATGCTATCCATGCAGTAGCCCTACCATGGCTTAGTAAAAGGATCTTAAAGAGAACGGTCACATGACTGCTTTAACAAATTTAAAATACTAATAGCTCCTTTTACAAAGCCATGTTAGCTATTCTGGCATGGCAAATGCGATGAAACCCATGCAATTCCTATGGGCTTCATCACATTTACTGCATGGAAACCGCTAAAGTGGCTTTGTGAAAAAAGCTCAAGTAAACTGCACCACAAAGAAAATGTTCTATTCGATGTAGAGACTTAAATGTATAAAACCTTTCTTTCCATGAGATGTTTTTCTCAATCTAATACAATCAATGGTATTAAGGCACTTAGATTACTGCAACGAAATCTATGCAGGATGCAAAGAACATTTAATCAAGAAACTTCAGACTGCCCAGAACACAGCGGCGAGACTGATCTTTAGAAAATCAAAATTCAAATCTGCCAAGCCCCTTCGTGAAAAATTACACTGGCTTCCCATTAAAGAACGCATCGCCTTTAAGGTCTGTACCTTGATTCATAGGATCATCTACGGAGAAGTTCTCAAATACATGTTAGATCTGGTGGATCTACCACCCAGAAACAGTTCCAGTTTCTCTCGATCCTACCTACCAGACATCATCACTGTGTGCAGCACAATTATCACAAAGCAACAAAATCTGACGCTTTTGTGCTCGCATTCTAGTGTCTAACTTTTTTAGCCACTGCTTCCAAATTTCCCCAGTCATCCATGAATTTGCATTAGCCTCGTATGACACAGTAAGTCGCTTAACATTCTTGAAGCAACGGGGCTGTTTCCTCTTTCCAATGACGAGTGGTTCCAACTTCTCACTCCCATCCATATTGCAGCAAAGGAGGATCGTCAGTCAGTCCTTCGACGTTTTACCTCCTATAGTTTTGGCTTATTTGAATGCAAGTGTTCCATCAGGAATCGCTCGCCAGTAGAGACCGTTTTCGTCAGGATTGAAAATGTCACGAGGTAGGAAGAACTGAAACAACCCAATTTTCAGCACCAAAGTCATCAGCGTCTTGTTTTT
The DNA here is from genome assembly GCF_901765095.1 of Microcaecilia unicolor. Classification (NCBI taxonomy): domain Eukaryota; kingdom Metazoa; phylum Chordata; class Amphibia; order Gymnophiona; family Siphonopidae; genus Microcaecilia; species Microcaecilia unicolor. The sequence goes on along the minus strand of NW_021963039.1, from coordinate 271,108 downwards.
CACCATGCTGTTTCTTGAATTTTATGTTGTTCCTCTCCTTCCATCTTTCCAACCATCCAACAAATTTGAATTGTTAGTCCAAGACTTTCAGCTAGCTGATTAGCTTTCTCCATAAGCAGTGGACCACTGACAGGAAACTGTCTGCTCCTGACTTGAGAAAACCACCGAAGAAGAGTATCTTCTACCTCTTCAGCTTTTCCCGCCCGATTTGTTTCCGGTGTGGATTTGTACTGTTTTTTCAGTCTTCCAGAAGCTGGTCTTTCTGCTTCAAGATACGTGAAATTTAACTGGGATTGACACCATATTCTTTAGCAATAGATGCTTGACTTTGTTTTCTAATTTTTTAAGAACTTCTATTTGTTCAGCCAGTGTTAGTCTTACAGTTGAGCGACGATGACAACTGCAGTGTACACTCTAACACCATTCTTTTGCTTATTCTACCTGTAGCAGTTAAAGAGACGGTAAATTTGAAATCTCATTGGTTGTCAGGCACCAATCGGCTTCCATATTCTGTGTGCAAACTTATGTGGAGTCTTTCCTGCAGAGGAGCGGTCTTAAACCATGCATATAAGCGAATCTTGCACTTATCAGTGGTGCACTAAACCGAAGTTTGTCCCCATAGAAATTGATGGCGCCAAAAATGGGACCGAAGTACGGCATTTAGTTAAACAGAGCATGCGCTTATCCGACGTGCACTTAAATGGAGTGCACTGTATGTATATATATATATATATATATATATATATATATATATATGCAGACAAAGTTGATGGGGGCGTGTTGAAGGCGTGGTAAAGGCGGAACTGGGGCGTGGTTATCGGGCGATCAGAGATGGGCGCCTTTCGCCGATAATGGAAGAAAAATATGCATTTTTAACGAGAATTTAGGGCACTTTTCCTGGACCCTGTTTTTCCACGAATAAGGCCCCAAAAAGTGCCCTAAATGACCAGATGACCACTGGAGGGAATCGTGGATGACCTCCCCTGACTCCCCCAGTGGTCACAAACCCCCTCCCACCACAAAATATGCCGTTTCACAATTTTTTATTTTCACCTTCAAATGTCATACCCACCTCCCTGGCAGCAGTATGCAGGTCACTGGAGCAGTTATTAGGGGGTGCAGTGGACTTCAGGCAGGTGGACCCAGGCCCATCCCCCCCCCACCTGTTACACTTGTGCTGGTAAATGGGAGCCCTCCAAACCACCCCCCAAACCCACTGTACCCACATGTAGGTGCCCCCCTTCACCCCTTAGGGCTATAGTAATGGTGTAGACTTGTGGGCGGTGGGTTTTGAGGGGGATTTGGGGGGCTCAACACCCAAGGGAAGGGTGCTATGCACCTGGGAGCTCTTTTACCTTTTTTTTGTTTTTGTAAAAGTGCCCCCTAGTGTTCCCGGTTGGTGTCCTGGCATGTGAGGGGGACCAGTGCACTACGACTCCTGGCCCCTCCCACGAACAAATGCCTTGGATTTATTCGTTTTTGAGCTGGGCGCTTTCATTTTCCATTATCACTGAAAAACAAAAACGCCCAGCTCACAAATTGTCAAATAAAACATGGACGTCTATTTTTTTTCGAAAATACGGTTCGGTCCGCCCCTTCACGGACCCGTTCTCGGAGATAAACGCCCATGGAGATAGACGTTTTCATTCAATTATGCCCCTCCACGTATCTATAGGGAAAAGATATTCATGATTAAAAAAAACCTACAGAATTTACTTGCACTAGAAAAACAATGAAGTTCATTTTAATATAATAACTTGACCTATTAAATATTAAGACAATGCAAAAAAAAAAAAAATGAAAGCAACACATGTAATAGTAGTACTTGGTCTAACCTATAAAGTATAAATGAAACTTCGCTATACTGGGTATATATGTACTGCAATCAGAATAATGTAAGTAAAACCATAAAAATGGGGAAAATCTTACTTAATCTCTTAGGAAAAATTGACATCATATCAAATACCAGCTATACACTAGCAAAGCATAGAACCTAAGATAAATGTAGCACTTATAATAAAGTAGATTTCAGATAATCGGGACACCGGTTAATTGGAGCGGCCATTTATTTGGACCAAAACTGGACGAACAAAAACAAAACACATTTATAACGGTGAAAATTTGCTCTTATTTGGGACAATGTGCCGTTTAATTGGGCCAGTAGCGTCCACGGAATGTCATGGATTCATCACTTTCCCATTAAGTATAAATGGGCAGCTGCATTTGCGTGCATGTGCAACTGAAGCTATTGAAGAAAAATTGCTCACATCATCTTCAACAGCAAAGGAGATCGTTTATAAGTAGTGCAGTTTATTGTTGATAGCTGGTGAAATGTTAGCATCACAACTATTCAGCATTGTTTTGCTCACTGTGGGTTTAAACACCCTGAATTGGAAACCCAGGATACACTGAAAATGTTATAGAAAATGAATATGATGTTATTGAAGCACACCATGTGGAAAATTATGAAGAGTTTTCATCCATTGACAATAATCTTCAGTGTTACAATGAAAAAGAGGGTTGTGAGGATGAAATCGTTGAGCAAATTTCAGTCAGACATTTGAAGATCTCAAAACATCAGGAAACTGAAGAGGATGACACAACTGAGTTTGAACAAGTGACAAACCAGGATGCCAGGAGATTTATTTCTGGATTAAAACTTTATTTCATGCAGGAAGGCAATGAAGGCAGTACTTTAACTGCTCTAGAGACCAGTGCCGATTTTGTACAGCTGTAGTCAATGAAGGGTGCTTGTCAAGGTAAGCTCAATCGATACCTCCAATGATAACATAGTACTGTGCTGTATTCAATGAGCAACTTTTCCTTTATTTCAACTTTTGCATTACAGAATAAATGTAACATTTTAAATCATACTGTACGGTTCTTCTTTTCTTCAACTTTAGTGCTTAACAATAAATGATAAATTTTATCTTTTACCTGACGCTAGTACTGTACTCATTTTTTCAAGGTACCTGATGACTTGTTTACTTGGGGCAGCCACTTAATCGGGACAAAGTACTGTGATCCCGATGTGTCCTGATGAACTGGAATCTACTGTATATTATCAGTCAGTAAAATGAGACAATCAGTATGAAATTATGTATGTGTTGATATAAATGCTGAAACAAACATTGGTACCAACGAGCTTATAAAGCGAGATATGGGAACACTCATATGTGTGTGATATGAAAGTAAATTAAGCCTTTCTTCTAAATGATGACTACATATATGTGACTTAACATTAAACAACCTTTGTTTAGTAGCATCATATATGGAATTCCCCTGTAAAAGTGTAAATGATGTGGAATGCACAGCTTCAAATTGGGCATATCTTGTGCATGGATTTGGTAGTCCATTAAATTACAGGGGCAATTCTATAACAGAACACCTAAAAGTCATCTGTTAAGAGCCTATTCTATAAAAGAATGCAGCTGCATATTTTGCTTTATAGAATACTAGCCTAGCAGGTGTTAACTTACCCATCATTTATGCATAAACACTTATGCCAGCCATACAGCTGGTGTATTAGCACCTAAATACTGCAGATATGCACCTAGTTTACAGTATTTCTAAGATACATATGCAAGTTTGTATCTTGCCCATGCTCCACCCCTGTGTATACCACCCTTGCAAATGTGTGCTATGTAAGTTAAGTGGGTATTTGCATAACATAAGCATTCACAATCCCCTTCCTCTACTTCCTTTTCAAAACAATGTAAAAAATAAAAACACACAAAACAACTTGAATGTGGCAATAGCTAGCCATAGCTTTATTAATTATCTGACCAAAATCTTGACAACTTCATAACCTCAGCAAAATTTATCCTTGAAATTATTAACATTTAAAATAGAAAATTGTCAGTCGGTACCAAACTAACTGCATCTCATCCAGACAAGCACTTGAACAAGCCACAAGGTATAGTCCAAAGTATCGCCAGACCTTGCTATTTCCTGAGTTCATGATGGTATTGTACATGGACCCCCATCCTTTCCCCCTTGCTTTCCTAGTAAAATCTTCCCTTGCCAAAAAAAAAAAAAAAAAACCTCCAATGATACTATCCAAATGGGAATGGCCCTTGCAGCTCTTCTGTGACAACACCTCATCCCCCAACTCCACAAGCTTGTAAAAAATAAAAACAATGCTTCCTCCCTTAAAAAAAAAAAAAAAGACATCAGGGAGGGTGAGAGAGTGAAAACCGTCCACCCACCTGGGGCTCTCACAAAATAATACTTGACACACCAAAATGCCTGGCTTAGCTCATCAGGGCTGGGCTCTGACTGATTCAGTGCCATCTCCCGTGCACCAATCAGAACCAATATTCTATACTGTTCCCAAGCCCTAATTCTCTCGTTCACCCAGCCTCCTTTTAACCTATACAGATGAGGGAAGGATTGGCTCAGGAGAGGTGTCTGCTGATTATTGCTTAGGTGGCATGTTGACAAACACTCATGTTTGTGCATATGCAGTTGCCCGTGCATGTGCCTTTATGTTAGTATTCTAAACATTTATGCACATAACACATGCACAATTTTTAACACCTATTTTATGAATTGTCACATATATGTATAGTCTCAATTTTTTAGAGAAACACCCATTAAAAAAACAAGGGTGTGGGATGGGTTCTCAGTTGGGGGGAGGGGTAAGGGGGACTCAGATGGGAGAAGGGTGTGGGATGGGGGTTCTCAGTTGGGGGAAGGGGGTAAGGGGGACTCAGATGGGAGAAGGTTGCAGGGTGGGGTTCTCAGATGGGGGGAGGGGGTAAGGGGGACTCGGATGGGAGAAGGCTGCAGGGTGGGGGTTCTCAGATGGGGGGAGGGGTAAGGGGGACTCGGATGGGAGAAGGCTGCAGGGTGGGGGTTCTCAGATGGGGGGAGGGGTAAGGGGGACTCAGATGGGAGAAGGTTGCAGGGTGGGGGTTCTCAGATGGGGGGAGGGGGTAAGGGGGACTCAGATGGGAGAAGGGTGTGGGATGGGGGTTCTCAGATGGGAGAAGGGGGCTGGAACTGGGGTTTGAGAAGGGGCCATATGGGAAATGGGGGCCATGCATGGGGCTGGTAGGAAAATAGGGCATGCGTGGGTCAGGTGGGAGAATGGTTCTGGGGCTGAAAAGGGGGGCTCTAATACAAGGCATGTGGATGAAGGGGGCTGGAACTGGGGGCTGAAAAGGAGGGTAGGTGGGATAAGGGGGCTAGTACTGGGACTGGAGGCTGAAAAGGGGCAGGGGCTGAAACTGTGGGTACTGGGGACTGAAAAAGGAGATAGGGAGAAGTGGCTGGGGCTGAAGCTTGGGGCTGGTGAGAGAAAAGGGCTGGGGACTGGGGTTGAAACTGGGGGCTGAAAAGGGGACAGGGAGGAGTGGCTGGGGGCTGAAGCTCGGGACTGGTGGGAGAAAAGGGCTGGGGCTGAAACGGGGGACTGGTGGGATAGTGGGGCTGGACCTGGGGGCTGAAAAAAAGGGGCAGAGAGAGGGGCAGAGCCTGGATGGAAGGGGGAGCGAGAGGGAGGGCAGACCCGGATGGATGGGAGAGGGAGGGCAAATGGTGGATTGAAGGGGCAGAGAGAAAGGGCAGACAGTGGATGGAAGGGATAGAAAGGGCAGACAGTGAATGGAAGGGGCAGAGATAGAGGGCAGATGTGCACAAAAGGGGCAGGGAGAGAGGGCAGACATTGGATGGAGGGGATAGCAGAGAGGGCAGACACTGGATGGCAGAGAGAGAGTGAAGACAGATGCTGGATGGAAGGAAGACAGTGAAAAGAAGATGAGGAAAGCAGAAACCAGAGATGACAAACTGTAAATAAAATATATATTTTTATTTTTTTGCTTTAGGATATAGTATTGTAGCTGTGTTAATAAATGTTCATAATAGAACATGTCAATAAGGTAATCTTTTTATTGGACTAATTTTAATACATTTTGACAAACTTTCGGCGAACAAAGCCCCCTTCCTCAGGTCAGGATAGGATACTGTAACAGCTCTACACTGTATTGACCTGAGGACGGAGGTTTTGGCCTCTGAAAGCTAAATGTATTAGTCCAATAAAATGGTATTATTTTATTTTCTATATTTGTTTTATTTCTATTTGTTAATTTGTAAAGTGGTGATTGGTATTTGTTAGTTTTTTTTCAAATTTACATCTGTTGTCTTTATATTTTGCACAGTACTAGGGGACATTTTCTGTTTCTGTGGTGTTGTATTGTATGCAGAGTCTGGCATCTTGGGAGTTCAGTTTAATTTTTGTCTAAATAGAAAGTTTAAATATTACTACTTATTCTATAGTGGATTAGGGTGTATCTGTGTTTGTGAAAAAGACATGGTTTTCAGTTGGCATTGACTGTGCAGGATCGACAAGTCCTGGAGCTGGGGGCCTTGGAGCTCGGAGGGAGGGGTGGCCGGCTCTGGAGCTAGGGTGGGGGTGGAGCTAGGGTGGGGCGGGGCTAGGGTAGGCGGGGCTAGGGTGGGGCCCCGTCAAATTGGTCTGCATAGGGCCCCGCACTACAAATTCATGCTATCCTCCTTCCAGTCCTCACTATTCCTTGCCAAACAGGACTATTACACCCAATTGACTAATTCTCTCAGCTCTAACCCTCGTCGTCTCTTCGCCACCCTTAACTCCCTCCTCAAAGTGCCCTCCGCTCCCACCCCCCCGTCACTCTCTCCTCAATCACTGGCTGACTACTTCCGCGACAAGGTGCAAAAGATCAACCTTGAGTTCACTACCAAGCCACCTCCTCCTCTTCACCCTTCAACCCTCTCCCTCAACCAACCAACCCAGACCTCTTTCTCCTCCTTTCCTGATATCTCCGAGGAGGAAACCGCCCGCCTTCTTTCCTCCTCAAAATGCACCACTTGTTCCTCTGATCCCATCCCCACCAACTTACTTAACACCATCTCTCCTACTATCACCCCCTCCATCTGTCATATCCTCAACCTCTCTCTCTCCACTGCAACTGTCCCCGACACCTTCAAGCATGCTGTAGTCACGCCACTCCTCAAAAAACCATCACTAGACCCTACCTGTCCCTCCAACTACCGCCCCATCTCCCTCCTACCCTTCCTCTCCAAGACACTTGAGCGCGCAGTCCACAGCCGCTGCCTTGATTTTCTCTCCTCTCATGCCATCCTTGATCCGCTTCAATCCGGTTTTCGCCCTCTTCACTCGACAGAAACAGCACTTTCTAAAGTCTGTAATGACCTGTTCCTTGCCAAATCCAGAGGCCACTACTCCATCCTCATCCTCCTGGATCTATCCGCTGCTTTTGACACTGTCAATCATGACTTACTTCTTGCCACACTGTCCTCATTTGGGTTCCAGGGCTCTGTCCTCTCCTGGTTCTCCTCCTATCTCTCCCACCGCACCTTCAAAGTTCACTCTCATGGATCTTCCTCCACCCCCATCCCCTTATCTGTTGGTGTTCCCCAGGGATCGGTCCTTGGACCCCTTCTCTTCTCAATCTACACCTCTTCCCTGGGCTCCCTGATCTCATCTCATGGTTTCCAGTATCATCTCTATGCTGATGACACCCAACTGTATCTCTCCACACCAGACATCACCGCGGAGACCCAGGCAAAGGTATCGGCCTGCTTATCCGACATTGCTGCCTGGATGTCCAACCGCCACCTGAAACTGAACATGTCCAAGACCGAGCTTATCGTCTTTCCACCAAAACCCACTTCTCCTCTTCCTCCACTTTCTATCTCAGTTGATAACACCCTCATCCTCCCCGTCTCATCTGCCCGCAACCTCGGAGTCATCTTTGACTCCTCTCTTTCCTTCTCTGCGCATATCCAGCAGATAGCCAAGACCTGTCGCTTCTTCCTCTTTAACATCAGCAAAATTCGCCCTTTCCTCTCTGAACACACCACCCGAACTCTCGTCCACGCTCTCATTACCTCTCGCCTGGACTACTGCAACTTACTCCTCACCGGCCTCCCACTTAGCCATCTATCCCCCCTTCAGTCTGTTCAGAACTCTGCTGCACATCTCATATTCCGCCAGAACCGATATACTCATATCACCCCTCTCCTCAGGTCACTTCACTGGCTTCCGATCAGATACCGCATTCAATTCAAGCTTCTCCTTCTTACCTACAAATGCACTCAGTCTGCTGCCCCTCACTACCTCTCTACCCTCATCTCCCCTTACGTTCCCGCCCGTAACCTCCGTTCACAGGATAAATCCCTCCTCTCAGTACCCTTCTCCACCACCGCCAACTCCAGGCTCCGCTCATTCTGCCTCGCCTCACCCTATGCTTGGAACAACCTTCCTGAACCCTTACGCCAAGCTCCCTCCCTGCCCATCTTCAAGTCTTTGCTTAAAGCCCACCTCTTCAATGCTGCGTTCGGCACCTAACCCTTACCGTTCAGTGAATCCAGACTGCCCCAATTTGACTGCCCCGATCGGACCGACCGTTCACTTGTCTATTAGATTGTAAGCTCTTTGAGCAGGGACTGTCTCTCTTTGTTAAATTGTACAGCGCTGCGTAACCCTAGTAGCGCTCTAGAAATGTTAAGTAGTAGTAGTAGTAGTACTAAGACCGGCCCTGCCAGGGAACCTAGCATTAGGACTCCACTGATATGGCCAACATCATAGGAGTGATACTTAGTGATTTTGAGCTATAGCTCTATGTGCAATTTTCTAAAATATGACACATAGGTTTTCATACCAGTACTTATATGTGTATGTTGCATGTACAAAATATTTCCTCCCACTCCATGTTTAGGGGAAATACAGGTGTATTTATGATGGACCTCTGCATATTTTACAATAGACTCTGCTTTTAATGAGTCTTTTGTAAAATTGCCTGGACACTGTAAACATTTTGACTTGTCCTATTTCTGACCTACATATGTTATTCAAAGTCTAGATTCACATGTCCAAGCTGACACCAATATACTGATCTTAGCTTAAATAACAACTTAGAAAAGCATTTACACATTTTGAGCAGTGAAAGTACTACTTCTAGCTACTGCAATTCTATGTTAACTAATAATCTGCATATAAAAATTAATTGCCTACAAAATGAGGTGCAGTGTCATTCAATTTATACCAATACACAAAGAATCTCAGACTACGTGAAAGAAATGTGCTGAATAAAAATAGTGTAGGGAGAATTTTAAACATTGACAGAAAACCTACAGGATCAACGTGCACCTTAAATTCTATCCTGTGATTATATAACAAATGGAGCTTGGCAACACTCTGCCTAGTGTCAAATTTTCATACTAAGGAATGATGTGATTCTGACAGAGAAAAATGAGAGGTAAAATGCAGCTCATTATATGCAGCCATTAAAGAACTGTGTTAGAAATGTGACATCCCCACTGTGCTATAAGCAATGCAATAATCGATCTGTTATCAAGGAGGGCTTGGGCCATTTCCACTTAGGTTTCTAAAGACAATTTTTTAAGTTCTTGTGTAAATTGGTCTGTCTGAAAAATGCCTTCCTCTACCCCATTAAAAGTATGAACAAGCTTCCACAATCCACCTACTTTTAACCAGCTTTAAAAAAAAGGCATTTATTCTGGTAAATTTAAGCCAAGGGAGTAAAACATGGTAACATATTAACATCGGAAACAAGATGGATGGATTCAAGATGAATGTTCCAAGAAAACCAAAAGTCCAATATCTTCAAAAATATAAAAGGTTTTATTCTCCAATAAAACAATGTGAGTTGTGTGAACAAATCAGACTCAACACGGGTCATGTTTTGGCGATAAAGCGTTCTTAAGGGGTCATAACTGAGAGCAAACATTCTGTTACTGTAGGAAACACTGCACCACTTTTAACACTGAGGTTTTTCTCCTTGCTGTGATTGCATTTACTGTCAGTTAAGACCCTTGAAGAAGGTTTTATTGTCAAAAAATGGCCCATGTTGGGTATGATTTGTTCACGTAATTCACATTGTTTTACTGGAGAATAAAACCTTTTGGGCTTCTGTTTTTCTTGGAACATTCATCTTGAATCTTGAAACCCTTTGTTTCATCTGTTTGACTACTGTGGGAAGCACTATTTTTCCCTTTTTAATATAATAAAATAGTAAATGGTGATAAAAATCTATCATTTTCAAAAATATACACAATTTTCTTTACCCCTCCTTAGCCAGCCACAAAGCTATTACCTTAGCAATGTATATGTAAGATGTGGGATCAGTGGTAGGATTGTGTCAAAATTAAGGTTGACTGTTACATTAGAAGATTTATATGAGCAATAAAGTGACACAGATATCTAAGGGCCAGCTCACAGTTTTGGTTTTGTGACCCCTATCTTCAGACCAAACTTGCAGTATGAACCATATAGATGGAGAAAATGATCAGCTATGACAATCAACAATTTAAGTGCTATCCCTGCATTTACTAATGCATGTATTCAGCATCAGTATATGTATCGGTAGTAGGGCTGAATATATTGAAAGTGTAGTGCCTGTGCTGACATGGTTATGTTTGTTATGATTATTGTAGCTGAAAATTTTCCTTATGTGGTTTATGCTACAAAAAACTTACTCAGGGCAGTTCTCCAAATGGGCACCTCCATTTAGGTGCCCTGAGGAGGTGCGGTGAAAGCCCAATCTATAACAACACCCCAGCACCTAGATTATGTTATAGTCTACAATTGTAACCAGGTATTGGCAAGCCTAACATTTATATACCCTCAGCCAGTCTAGCTGTAGACCTGGTGTAATGGCAGGCATTTCATTGCAGCATGGATGTGTTGTTACAATATTCTATAAGTTAGTGAATAAGTTGGAGTTCTGTCCATGTCCTGCTCATGCTCCTCACGTTTATGTATGATGTCATTTATATATGCTGTTACAGAATAGCACATAGGTGCTGGCACTTTCAGGAGTAAGTATACTTGTGCATAAAGCAACACTTTACATATTGACCTTACATAAGTGCTAGTATTCTATAGATTTATGCAGACAAGTAGCATGGAAATACAGATGCATAGATTACAGAACTGACCTTTACCTGTTTAGTTTAGGCCTAGTATCAGGCAGGTCTAAACTAAGTGTGTAGCTTATATAGATTGGGGGCAATTCTACAAATGGACCCCTCTATTTAGGCACCCTAAGGATGTGGAGTGTGAACCTATTTTCTAATGGCATCTAGGCACCTACATTTCTTTATAGAATACTAGCATAACCTGATATCATTACATCTAACATTTACGCACCCGCATTTACACCAGACAAAGACCTGACTTAATTTCAGCCACATAAATGCATCAAGGATGCATGTAACTTACAGTAAGTTATGCCTGTAAATGAAAGCCCTGCCCATGCTCCACCCATGTATATGCCCCCATATATTTGTACACTATCCCCCAATTTGGGTGTGCAATATAATTGAATAATATGGTGCAGGATCCACGTGTAAATTCTACTTGCGGTTCCAAAAAAGGGGCATAGCCATGAGAGGGTCATGGACGGATCAGGGGGCCTTCCTTTAATTTACATGCTTTGTTATAGAATAAAGGGGGTCCATGTCTAATTTAAGTGTGGGGATTTATGCCAAGGTTTCATTGGTGTAAAATAATCACACCGAAATGTACTCACGTCTCCTGGCAATAAATTCTATTATGTTAATCATGCCTAAATTTAAGTGACGTGTACAGAATATTATTTCTTGGTGCTATGCATCCCCAGCCACTGATGAACATATAATTTCATTTGAATATCAGGACATCTGTACTTAATTTATCTTCCAATTTAGTATTCATTATCATCCCCCTTTCTGTTCCCTTTGACCCCTTGTATAAACTGCCTAGCTGTCCATTTCCTATCAATAGATTTGAAACTTCTAACTTGTTAGATCTCTTTGCAATGCCATGGCACTACCTCTCTGCCATAGAGATAGTGACCATTTTACACAGCCACCATGGCTAAGCTGCTAGTGATTAAGGTCAATATGTAAAGTGTTGCTTTATGCACAAGTAGGAGTAGCAGGTAGGCATGAAAAAAGACAGGAAATTATTATTATTAGCATTTGTATAGCGCTACCAGGCGCACGCAGCGCTGAACACTGGACATAAAGAGACAGTCCCTGCTCAAAAGAGAAAATGGAAATGTCCTGATGATTTATCACTAAGGCAACAAGAAACATAGCAGATCACTATCCTGCTTATTTTCGAAAGAGAAGGGCGCCCATCTACCGACACCAATCGGGAGATGGGCGCCCTTCTCTCAGGTGCGGCCAAATCGGCATAATTGAAAGCCGATTTTGGCTGCCCTTGACTGCAGTCCGTCGCAGGAGCGGAGAAAGTTTAAGGGGGCGTGTCGGAAGCATAGCGAAGGCAGGACGTGGGCGTGGTTAAGAGATGGCCGTCCTTGGCCGATAATGGAAAAAAGAAGGGCGGCCCTGACGAGCATTTGGCTAACTTTACTTGGTCCATTTATTTTCAGGACCAAGCCACAAAAAGGTGTCCAAACTGACCAGATGACCACCGGAGGGAATCGGGGATGGCCACCCCATACTCCCCCAGTGGTCACCAACCCCCTCCCACCCTAAAAAAAACATTAAAAACATTTTTTGCCAGCCTCTATACCAGCCTGAAATGTCATACCCAGCTCGATGACAGCAGTATGCAGGTCCCTGGAGCAGTTTTAGTGGGTGCAGTGCAGTTCAGGTAGGCGGACCCAGGCCTATTCCCCCCCCCCCCCCCCCATCTGTTACACTTGTGGTGGTAAATGTGAGCCCTCCAAAACCCAACCCGAAACTCACTGTACCCACATGTAGGTGCCCCCTTCACCCATAAGGGCTATGGTAGTGGTGTACAGTTGTGGGGAGTGGGTGTTGGGGATTTGGGTGGCTCAGCACCCAAGGGAAGGGAGCTATGTACCTGGGAACAATTAATGAAGTCCACTGCAGTGCCCCATAGGTTGCCCAGTTGGTGTCCTGGCATTTGAGGGGGACCAGTGCACTACAGATGCTGGCTCCTCCCATGTCCAAATGGCTTGGATTTGGCGAGTTTTGAGATGGCTGGCCTCGGTTTCCATTATCGGCAAAAACTGAGGCCAGCCATCTCTAAATCCGGTGATCTCAACATTTAGGTCGACCATCTCTAAGGTTGACCTAAATGTTGAGATTTGGCCGGCCCCGACCTTATTATCGAAACGAAAGATGGCCGCCCATCTTGTTCAATAATACGGTTGGCTCCGCCCCTTCTAGGGGCCGTCCCCGGAGACGGGCGCCCTTAGAGATGGGTGCCCCCATTCGATTATGCCCCTCCACATCATGTATAATTCATTTCTCCCTGGAAAAATGGTTTATGACCAGTTTGACCACAGAAAATAAAAGGAACAAAAAAGTGCATAAGTCTGAAATCCAGTTCCTCTTTCACTGGATTGAACAGAACTAAAATGTCAAGTTTTGCAGAATAATGCCCCAGCCATTATTCTACATAATGTTGAATATTTCTGTGCTACTTTGGATTAATTTAATTTTCTTCTACTATCTTAATGTTAAATTCCTTTAAGATCTTCTTCATCTTAGAAATGTGGTTTGCATGTTGAACTTCTCATTTCTTGTGTTTACTTGTTGAATTGCTAAAGACTTTCTGTGAAACCACCCTATGGCATGGCAATGAAAAGTCACTCAAAGATAAAAGATTGCATGAAAGCAAATCTGTCAGCAATCACCTCCCAAATCTTTCTATCTACAGGACTACTTGTCATTGACCCTTCTGTTCTCATTTACAGTTGTTCTGGACTCTAGTACAGTATTTTCCATTATCTAGTCATATTACAGTGCCTATTATAGATTGGTCAGGTTGCTGAATGGCATGCATTTTTTTAGGAAACAGGGCCAGAATCTGTAAACAGTGCCCAAAATTAGGCACCAACAATATCCACGCTAAACTAATATTCTGCAAAGAATGCTCTGTGCATAGTGTGGATCTCATAACTAGCTTTGGGTACTGGATTTACCCTTGCTAAAACCTGGTGTAATGCTGGTGCCCAACTTAGGTGTGGAAATGACATTATGGTGTAACATAGAGCCTTATTCTATAAAGGTGATGCGCCTAAATTTGCACTCCTAAAATTTATGCTCCTAATTTATGAGCATAATCTATTTTGGAGCATAGAATATGCTCCTAATTTAGGAGCGTAAATTTAGAAGCATATATTTTAGAAGTGTAAATTTAGGAGCATATCCTTTATAAAATAAGGCCCATAGCAGTGGTGTGCTGGAGCAGGCTCTCACAGGCTCTCGAGAGCCATTTGTTAAGTTTTTAAGAATTTTGGGAGCCGTTTCTCCATGACTACTTTAACAAATGGATCCCAAAATGTGGGCTTGGGCCCCTCCTGAATTCTCTTTTACTTTGCTGGCGAGAGAGAGCCCCCTGTTCACAATTTACCAGCACACCCCTGGCCCATAGTGACTAAATTCTGAAAATGCCCCCGATCTGCCCTCTCCCATGGCCACGCCCCCTTTGAGTTGTGCACCATAAAATGTAGGCACGCATGTTATAAAATAGGGTGCAAGACAGAGCAACGCATAACTCCTAATGAGTGCCAATTAACACCAATTAATTGTTAATTGCTCATTAGTTTGTGTATGGATCTGGGCCAAATTTGGAAGACCTATATAGAGTCGGGGAGTTAAATTATATCAGCAGCTGTATTGCAGATCCATGTTATAGCAGAAAGGAAACAACTTCTTTAGAATGTGTAACACATTTTCCTTTAAAAAAAAAAACTCTCCCTTGAAGCTGCACAAAACATCAGTAAAAAAGGGAAATGAAAAAAAAAAGAATAGCTGCCAGATGGCAGTGTGAATGGTAAGGAGTTAGCTTGCAACGTTCTTAATTCTTTTAATCTCTGTACTGACAAACGTGTCTGATATCCTACTAAGAATCTCTGATATATTGTGTGTAGAATGAATGCCAAGACTTGTGATAATCATATAACTGCAGATGCAACCAATATTACGCAGTTGGGGATTCTTCCATCTGCAAAATAACCCTCACATAAATAGTCAAAAGAGAAAATTAAACCAGCCTAGTGTCTCATTTACTGTGCACTTCAAATATGTCGATTAAAGTATTTACATAACAAACATAATACTGTAAGCCAGAAATACTAGCAAAGTTTCAGTCATCACTGAAGGGTGACACCTTATAGCAAACTCAAGAATCCACTTCTACCTCCAGATTCTTTATAGTGTAATTTGAGTTGCATGTGCATATCCGGTCAAATTCTAGATTTGTGCAGGCAGCTTAATTAGTTTAACAAGCCAATCAGTGCAGATAATTAAACTTAATTATTGATACTCATTGAAATTAATTAGATTTTATACACACAAATGTCTAAGCATATTCTATAAAGTGATGATCGTAAATTCTAAGACGTGGATCTGAAAAGAGGGCATGGCCATGGGAGAGGCATGGGTAGGTTGTAGGCGTTCCTAGGATTTATGTGCCTGGCAACCTGGGTTCGATTCCCACTGCAGATCCTTGTGACCTTGGGCAAGTCACTTAACCCTCTATTACCCCAGGTACAAAAAACTTAGATTGTGAGTCCTCTAGGGACAGAAAATGTACCTGTATATAATGTGTACAGCGCTGCATATGTCTAATAGTGCTATGGAAATGAGTAGTGTTGGTACAAGAATATGTCCATTCTGTGTGTAATTTAGGCATTGGAATTCACACCAGGTTTTCATTGGCATAAATGGCCATGACTAAATATAGTCACAGAAAACAAGTGTTGGACGTATTCTATAAACTATGCCTACATTTAGGTGTATTCTATAAACCGTGCCTAAATTTAGGTGTGGTTTACAGAATATGCCTAGGTGTAAACTGATTTTTTTGGTGTGATATATAGAATCTAGTACCTAGTGGGTTCCACAGGGATGCTTCATTAATTATCTTTTACTAAAAACCATCTCTATAAGGGCTGGGCCAGATGGAAAGGGATGAAGCCCAAAACTGGAGAAATAAAATGACAGGCTGATATTCAAAGGAAGTTATAATCTGACCAGCGGCCAGTAAAGACCTTATTCTATAAATCACTTGCGAAACTATTTCGAACAAGATCATTTTAGAATATTAGTTCAGTCTCTCTTAGCTTCCTAATAGGATTATTGTAATCTAGTATATTTAGGATGTAATAAAAGTTTGTTGAGGAGATTGCAAACGATACAGAAAAAAGCAGTTAAACTGATTTTTGGATTGCCTAAATTTGAAAGGATAACTCCCAGTTATTTATCATTACACTGGTTGCCTATTGAGGCTAGAATCTATTTCAAATTTGTGTGTTTTCTCTTTAATAAGTCCTTTTACAAAGGCGCGGTGAAAAATGGCTTGCAGTAGCATAGGCATGTGTTCTGGGCACATACAGATCCATTATTCAGCGCGCCTGCGAAAAATGCCTCTTTTTTTGCCGAAATTAGACGTGCAGCAAAATCAAAATTGCTGTGTGTCCATTTTGGGTCTGAGACCTTACCACCAGCCATAGACCTAGCAGTAAAGAATTTGGGTGGTAATGACCTATGTGCATCAGATGCCACTTGGTGCACGTCCGCTATGTGTGCCAGAAAATAAAAAATATTTTTCAGACGCGTGTAGTGAACACGTGCCAAAATTGAAATTACTGTGAGGAGTGGAGGAGTGGCCTACTGGTTAGAGCACTGGTCTTGACCAGGGGCGTATCTGCGTGGGGCCACAGGGGCCTGGGCCCCCGCAGATTTCGCCCTGGACCCCCCTACTGCCGCTGTGGGTACCTTTGCTGGCGGGGGACCCCAACCCCCACCAGCCGAGGTCCGCTTCCTCCTGCCGCTGCGAGGTTTTTTAAGTTCATCGGGATTCGTCCTCCATCACTCTGTGCTGCTGTTCAAAGAAGCTGCTAGCTGAATGCAGTTTTCGGACTGAGTCTGACGTCGCTGCTGCACGTTGTACATGAGTCTGACGTCCTGCACATACAACGTGCAGCAGCGACGTCAGACTCAGTCCGAAACTGCATTCAGCTAGCAGCTTCTTTGAACAGCAGCACAGAGTGACGGAGGACGAATCCCGATCAACTTAAAAAACCTCGCAGCGGCAGGAGGAAGCGGACCTCGGCTGGTGGGGGTTGGGGTCCCCCACCAGCAAAGGTACCCACGGCGGCAGGGGGGGGGTCGGAAATGGCGGCGGCGGGGGGGGGGGCTATAATGTGCCCCCTCACTCTGGCTTCGGCCCCCGCTACCGCCAACTTTCAGATACGCCCCTGGTCTTGACATCCAGAGGTGGCTGGTTCAAATCCCACTGCTCCTTCTTGTGATCTTGGGCAAGTCACTTAACCCTCCATTGCCTCATGTACAAGCTTAGATTGTGAGCCCTCCTGGGACAGAGAAATATCCAGTGTACCTGAATGTAACTCACCTTGAGCTACTAGTGAAAAAAGTGTGAGCAAAATCTAAATAAATAAATAAATGGCAATGCAGTAACTGGGTGGTAACTCCAATTTGACATACATCATAGGTGCCTATACAGTTTAGTAAAAGGGGCCCTTAGCTTCTACATAGATAGGCACCAGACTATCTATATCCACATTTTACATTCATTTATGCTTTGAGAACAAGACGTACTGGTACTGTAGGTTATTCTTTTCCATCATCAAAAAGTAAAAAGAGGTTACATTTCATTGAATTAGGGCTGGCACTTCAAGCAGCAAGATTATGGACTATGATTTCACCTATATTTAAATCTTCTCAGTCCTATATTCTTTTTAGGAAAAATTTGAAGACAGTTTTGTTTCAGAAATATGTATCCCACGCTAACTACTGATTTACTATTTTTTCTTAATTACTAAATTTATTATTATGCCCCTTCTTCCCAGTTAAATGAAACTGGCTTCTTAAAAATTTGCAACCTGCTTAGAACTGCGAGGTAATAGTGGGATAGAAAATCAATTTACCATTACCATAAATGGGTGCCAGAAAAGATCAGTGCTAAGCACAATTCTATAAAGGGCATGTGCCATATATAGAATCACACTTAGAACTGATTCGTGCACCCAAACTTTAAATGCCAGACTTAGAGCTGGTACTGGGTAGGGGAGATCGCCATTTTGAAATTGTGTCTGCATGCTACATATATCTATGCTGGGGTTCCTGAAGAAGGATTGAAATGAGACTTTTTGGACCCCATGACTCACTGATTGAAGCTCAAAGTTTTTGACCAACATTTATGGCCTGTTCAGATAAGTGCCTCCTTTTTGATTGACTTTAAAAGAACTGTATAAGAACTAATCTATGAGAATCTGTATGAGTCTGGAACTCCATGGCAGTATGATTAGACTTAGACAAATGGGAGTGATCATGCTTCATTGTAAGTGCTCATGAGATAAAGACCTATTAAGTATAGTTTTGTTTTGTTTGGCACACATATTTTTGATTTGGTTAATTTGATGCACTTTGATGAACATATATTAATATGATATGGAGGCCCTATGATGGTATACAAATAGTGGCATGATAACTCTTAGGGCGGTTTATTGAAAAATAAAGCCCACAAATTTGTAGTATGCCATACAATTGCTACCGCTCATTAGATGTGGGTGGGGGGCTATACTGAGAGCTCCATTGTTTACAATTATTTTTATAAACTTAAAATGTACTGACAGTTCTTATCTCAGTTGAGATTTTTTGGAAGTAAGGAAAATGTTGGCAGTGAGGATCCAAAATGAAGTCAGAGACCCCCTAACAGTAGTCTCGTGGTACTACCGCTAAGGGTTATGTTGTCATATAAGGGCTTCTTTGCTTGGCAGCCTGATGCTCCAAGGTAGTAATATAACCCCAGCTTTTAGCTAGGATTAATTTACAGGCTATTCTGCGACTTGTGATATACACTGCTGCACACCACAAGCCACGTATAGTATAGTATAGTATAGTATAGTATATTGCCCTTTAAGTCATGTTAAGGGGCAAGTAACAAGGGATATTGCCCTAATTCAACTTGATAACTTCCTCCCTTAATTAATAAAGCTGAAAGACATTAGGGACTAGAATTACCAAGCTGTGATAAAATGTTCTGCAAGGGTCAGGCTGCCAATCAGCAAAATTTTATAGGCAACTCTAACTAAACTCTAACTAATAATCATAAGTTAAAGGTTGGATTACCTCTGCCACTAGAACGTGCAAACCAATTTTATTTATCCTGTCCATCATACAAGGTATGCATTTCATGTTGTATTAAGCAGAAGTTTTAATGTGTATATATTTTTATGATATATTTTGTATGTTTTTTTTCACAGTGTAAATAGGGGTATATTTATTTTTAAATTCAGCTTTTACCAGAAAATAAAAGTTTACAGTAAGAACATATATTTTAGTGCCGCAGAGAAAAATAAAGCATCATGTTCAGAGCTTTGAGACACAGTAATAATGTGAACCTCTGATGTAATAGTCTACAAATTTAACTAGATAAAATTAATATCATGTAACCTCTGTAATCTGATTTTACATGTTTAAATTTATGGATGCTGAAAAATCCCTTTAAAACAAAGACGTTTGCTGCAGGTATAATGTGTATAATAAACAGGGCTTTTTTGAGGGGGTACTTGGGGGTACTGAGTACCAGCATCTTTTCCATTGTCTGCAAAAATTGACCCATGGACCCCAAGTTTTAATTAATTTATTTATTTATTGCATTTGTATCCCATATTTTCCCACCTCTTTACAGGCTCAATGTGGCTTACAATACATCATGGATAGTGGAAATATATAAAAAACAGACATTTAGTATTACAGAAGAATCTTGGGTAACATGATAATGATAAAGCATGACAGTAGTATTACAAGCAAATATTATAGGACAATTCTGGATCTATGTGGATGAGGTCACATTTGTTGAACTTTGTGGTATGCCTTGTTGAAGAGATGGGTCTTCAGTAGTTTGCGGAAGTTAGTTAGGTCATAGATCATTTTTAAGTTGTGCGGTAGTGCGTTCCAGAATTGTGTGCTCATGTAGGAGAAGGTTGACACATGCATTAGTTTGTACTTTAGACCTTTGCAGTTGGGGAAGTGAAGATTAAGGAATGTGTGGGATGATTTTTTAGCATTACTGGATGGTAAATCTATTAGGTCTGACATGTAGGCTTGGGCGTCTCCGTGAATGATTTTGTGAACTAGGGTACATATTTTGAACGTGATGCATTCTTTAAGAGGGAGCCAGAATAGCTTTTCCCTTAGGGGTTTAGCACTTTCATATTTTGTTTTACCGAATATGAGTCTAGCTGCAGTGTTCTGTGCTGTCTGAAGTTTCTTGATTATTTTCTCTTTGCAGCCAGCGTAGAGTGCATTTCAGTAGTCTAAATGACTGAATACCACTGATTGTACCAGGTTTCGGAAGACTTCCTTGGGAAGAAAGTTCTTATTCGTTTTAATTTCCACATTGAGTGGAACATCTTCTTGGTAGTGTTTTTTGCGTGATTCTCAAGTGTTAGGTGTCGATCAATGGTAACTGCAAGAATTTTTAGGGTCTCCGAAATTGGAAGATTCAGTTTTGGTGTGTTAATGGTGGTGAATTTGTTTGTGGTGAGTATTAGGCTTTGGGTTTTTCTGCATTGAGTTTCAGCTGAAATGCATCCGCCCATGTATGCATGATGTGTAGGCTTTGGTTGATGTCTTTGGAAATTTCCTTTAAATCTTGTTTGAATGGGATGTATATTGTTACGTCATCTGCGTATATGTATGGGTTGAGGTTTTGGTTTGATAGTAATTTGGCCAAGGGTATCATCATTAAGTTGAATAAGGTCGGTGAGAGGGGGGATCCTTGTGGAACTCCGCATTCAGGTGTCCATGTGGCTGATGTAGTCGAATTAGATGTCACTTGGTAAGATCATGTGGTTAGGAACCCCTTGAACCAATTGAGAACGTTGCCTCCAATTCCGAAGTACTCGAGGATATGTAGTAGTATTCCATGATCAACCATGTCGAAGGCGCTAGACATGTCAAATTGTAGAAGTAGCATATTCTTGCCAGTTGCAATCATTTGTTTGAATTTATTCATGAGAGTGACTAGTACAGTTTCAGTACTGTGGTTCAACCGAAATCCTGATTGGGAGTCATGTAGTATTGAGAATTTGTTTAAATAGTTTGTGCGTTGTTTGGTCACCATCCCTTCCATTAATTTGGTTTTTAAGGGAATGGATGCTACTGGTCTGTAGTTGGTCAGTTCACTAGCACTTTTCTTTGCGTCTTTGGGTATGGAGGTGAGTAGAATGTTTCCTTTCTCCTTCGGGAAGAGTCCATTTTGTAACATATAGTTCAAGTGAATCATTAGGTCTGTTATAAATTGCTGAGGGGCATTTGTCATAAGGTTATTTGGGCATATGTCTAATTTGCACTGAGATTTGGCGAATCTTTTGAGCATTTTGGATATGAGATCCTCCGATAATATTTCAAAGTTGGTCCAGGAACTGTCTGCTGGGTATATACAAGGGTCTGGATCTAGACAATCAAGGAGTTCTGCGTAGTTGATGGTACTGACAGGTATTTTAAGTCCCAGTTGTACAATTTTCTCATTGAAGTATCTCGCGAGATTGTCTGCTCCTGGTGTGATTTTGCTGTTGGTTGTGACTGGTGTGATATCTAATAGTTTATTCACGAGTTGGAAGAGTTTATGTGTATCCTTGTAGTTTGGTCCAATTATGGTTTTGTAATATAGTCTTTTACTTTGTCTTATTGTATATTTATATTTTCTTTGGAGTTGCTTCCAGGCGTTAAGTGTGGGGTCGTCTTTCTTTTTATTCCACGCTTGTTCTAGTCTTCTAACTTGTGTTTTATGTTTTTTCAGTTCTTCATTGAACCATGGTATTGAGTTTTTTCTGTGTGAGGTTCTGGTTTGAGTTGGGGGCGATATTATCTAATATTGATCTGCATCTATCATCCCATTCTAGGGGGAATTGGTTTGTATCTGTCTTTATTGTCCATTGGTTGTGGTAGATCTGTTGCCAGAATCTTACCAGGTCTATTTTTCCTCTCGTGGTGTAGGTTTTTCGTTCTTGTTTGTTAGGTAGGCCTTTCGTTCGCCATTGAAGGGAGATGTATGCTTTATAGTGGTCTGACCATGGTGCGAGTGTCCATTTTGTATCTGTTAGTATAAGGTTGGGGTTGGGATCGAATTTGTATGAGATAATATCTAGTGTGTAACCTTTAGTGTGAGTTGGTTGCGTGTTTGATCCATGTAGATCCCACAATTGTAGGAACTCTTTGCGTTCTTGGGTGCTTGTTGAGGTAGAATCTTCAAGGTGTAGGTTGATATCTCCGATTATGATTAGGTTTGAGGTGGAGACACAAGTGTTCGAGATAAAGTCCATAAAATGTGTTTGGGCATCTTGCCAGTTGCCTGGTGGTCTGTAGGACTGCGTTGAGGTGTTCTTGCAAATTTGGGTGATTGATTCTGACCGAGGCGATTTCAAGTTGTGGCAGGATGGATTCTGCTGTGGTTGTGATGGTGAACTCTGATTTGTATATTATGGCTATTCCTCCTCCTCTTTTTCCGTTTCTTGCCGAGTGGATGATTTTGTATCCTGGTGGGCATACATCTAAGATTATGTGGTCTTTAAGGTCATGGATCCAGGTTTCAGTGATGAATAGGAGGTCAAGATTGTCTATGGTGATCCAATCTATTATAGTCTCCATTTTGTTTACTACTGATCTGGCATTTATGTATCCCATTTGGATTGGATGGTAAGGTTCGGTTTGGGACTTAGATGTGTTAATTTTTATTAATTGTCTGTTTTCTTGGTATCTGGTTTTGTTGTGACCTTTCTTCCCTTTCTGTTGGTTATTTCCGTATGTGTTTGTTTTTCCTTAGTTGGTTGTCGTTCCTTTGGTTTGGTGAGTTGTGAATGAGTTGTCTGTAGGGTTTGTGTGCTGTGGGTAGATTATTGTTTATGTTGGGAGTGGTCCATGCGTGATGGATTAGGAGGAGGAAGTAAATTATCATGAGTAATTTGTTGGTGTTCATGTTGGCTATGGTTCGTGGTGTTTGGTTATGCCTGAAGGTATTTTTGAATGAGAATTTGTATGAACATCACGCAGTGTTAGCATTAGGCAGTGTCAGCATCAAGCAGTGTGAACATTAAACAGTTAGTCGTTGTAGTTTCAAGCAGTATCTGCACTAAATAATCTTAACATCAATCGGTATCAACGTTAAGCAGTGTCAACATCACACATTATCGATGTCAAGCAGTGTCAACACTAAGCTGTATCAGCAATTAAACAGTGTCAGCATCGATCAGTATCAACCTTATTAGTTAAAGCCTATAGATCATTTAAGCATTTAAAAGGAGGGAAGTCTTTCAACAGGTTGTAAGGCATATATAAGGCTTTTAAAGTCTGCAAAGTATCTAAGCATTTAAAGGAGGCTCAGTGATCTGTTCAGCCGGTAGCTATTCCCTGCATTGCTTAGTACACATTGAGTGGGCAGTCTATCCATAACAAACAGTATAATGATAGAGTCAGTCATCGATTATACTCTACATGGTTCTGGAAAGCGTTAACTGGAAAGGTAACATAATTAATCAGTTAGCCTGCACTAGCACGCAGCAGCAAGGTAATTGTCTCTATGATAATTTTAGTTACCCTCCAACGCTGGGATTGGTTAGAAAGGTAACTAGAAAAGTAACATATTTAATCAGTTAGCCTGCAACTGGCACGTAGCAGCAAGGTAATGGTCTCTGTGATAATTTTAGTTACCCTCCAATGCTGGGTCTGGCTGGTGATCAATTAGTACCTCCACGGTTCGCATCCCTGACCTCTTTTGCCTTTCTCGCAGTTCAGCTCAGGCGCACAGTCCGGGGATGTCCCGATTTCGGCGGTTCTCGCATTTCAGCTCCCAGGAAGGTTGTGTCAGTGGGTCGGCCACTGGGTCCACCTGTCTTGGAGGTCTTAGGGTAAGGGGGAAGCCTGAGCACTTAGGTCTCACACCATTCTCCTGGGAGGGGGGGAGGTCACCTGCTTTCCTATACTCCAGGACCACTGAGGTATTAATGAAAGAGCTCAGGCTCTACACACCAATTCTGCCTTGTCATAGATTTTGTGACTGGTTGCAGGGAGCCTGGCTATTGTGGGATGAGTCCCTCAGTGATCACCCCACCCCTGAAGGGTAGCCTAGCATTTGAGTACCGGCACCTTCTTTGCTAGAAAAAACACACTGATAATAAATAAGCAGACAAATGCTGAACCTGAAAATAAACAAAACGTACAGTAATTCAAAAGAAGTCATATTCCAAGTCCAAAGGCACTGACTATACAGTACATGGTCTTATTCTCCCATTTTACAGTGCAACTTCCATCAGTGGAGTTGTCCCAGAAGCATGCACTTGCTTTATGCATCCCAGCACCGTTCTTTTGCATAATTACACAGGTAACAATATACTTGAAAGGCTTTTTCAGTTTTGCTAGTTGACTCAGAGTTGTTTCTACTATACTCTACTCCAATGATTTACTCTATTCTGTTGGTAAGCACTACCACCAATTGTATTTTCTATTGCCTCTTTAATGATAAGGCTTACTTCATCAACAATAAAAGAAGTCTCACCCACCAAATGAAAATCATCCATATTTTCCCTGTCATGCACTGTATGTTCTATTTGCCTATTTGCTAGTCAGACAGCTATTTTGACTGGTTTTATATTTTCTGGTGCCTCAAAAATTCTGATTGCTAAATATGTGCTATTCTTACTACAAGAGTTTTATTGTATACTAGTAAAACAGGCCCGTTTCTGACCCAAATGAAGCGGGCGCGAGCAAGGTTTTCCTTGGAGTGTGTACATTTGAGAGAGTGTGTGTAAGAGTGAGTGTGTGAGAGAGAGAATGAATGTGCGAGTGTACACAGATAAGTTTAAATAACATAAATAATATAAAGCCGATGAAGAAATGAGGTGCCTAAGATGTTGCCACAGAAATAATAACTGGGCAGGAAGCACCACTGAGGCAAGTTGTAAACTAACTGAAAAATAATTGAAGATGAATTGAAAAATATAGTGGAGGAAAATATTTATCTAGGATCCAGTAATTTGCTGAGATTAGAATTGAGACATTAACATAAGAACATAAGAGTAGCCATACTGGGTCAGACCAATAGCCCATCTAGTCCAGTATCCTGTTTCCAAACAGTGTCCAAACCAGGTCACAAGTACCTGGCATAAACCCAATTATTAGCAACATTTCATGTTACCAATCCCGGGGCCAGCAGTTGCTTATCCATGTCTGTCTCAATAGCAAACTATAGACCTTTCCTCCAGGAATTTGTCCAAACCTTTTTTCAACCCAGAAACACTAACTGCTGTTACTACATCCTCTGGCAAAGAGTTCCAGAGCTTAACTATTCGATGAGTGAAAAAAATATTTTCTCCTATTTGTTTTAACAGTATTTTATCTAACTTCCTCAGTATCCCATAGTCTTTGTACTTTTGGAATGAGTTTTAAAAAAATTGGTTTATTTCTACTCGTTCTACACCACTCAGGATTTTGTAGACCTCAATCATATCTCCCCTCATCCGTCTCTTTTCCAAGCTGAACAGCACTAACGTCTTTAGCCTTTCCAAATACAAGAGGAGTCCAATCCACTTTATAATTTTGGTTACACTTTTTTGAACCTTTTCTAATTCCGCTATATCTTTTTTGAGATATGGAAACCAGAACAATGAAATACTCAAGGTGCAGTCGCACAATGGAGCAATACAGAGGCATTATAGTACTTTTGGTCTCATTCACCATCCCTTTCCTAATAATTCCTAGCATCCTGTTTGCTATTTTGGCCACCACTGCACACTGAGCAGAAGATTTCAGCGTATTATCTACAATGACACCTTGATCTTTTTCTTGAGTGCTGACCCCTAAGGTGGACCCTAGCATCAGGTAACTATGATTCAGATTATTCTTTCCATTTTACAAATATACATGTAGAAAAACTAAGCACCAAAACCCAGAAATTTTGCAGTTTGCAGGTGGAAATGGTGCTACAATTTTGAAAGCCTACACATGTAAGTTCCACTAATTAAGTACTGAGGCTGAATTTTTTTTCATGTTGGGGTTGAAATAATGGGGGATTAAGGACCCAATATTCAGCCAGCACTGGACTGTGTGGTGACTGCCTGATGCCAGTGCTCAGACTGGATATTCAATGCCAGCCTATATGCAGTGACCAGCACTGGAATATCCAATTTCACTTTTGACAGTAGCATCTTAACCAGTTAAGCTGATATTCAGTGTTGGTTAAAATTAGTGGTTAAAGATAGGGGTTAAACATAGCTATTTTGGTTTTGAATATCTGGAGCTAACTGGCTATGTTGTACGATATAGCTGGTTAGTGGCTAGCCGCTAACCACAAGTAGTCAGTAGAGACAGGTTAAATCCTGCTGAATATCCACAGTTAGGGGCTAAAATGCTAATTAACTGGCCAGGAGCCATTCCTTTGCGGTTAAATAGTTTTGAATATCGGCCAGCATCTTCCCTATTCCCTTGTGTAATGCTCTGGCCAAAATTAGCACTTAAAAAAATATTCATGCCTTTGACTAGTGTTAAACTGCATTCTACTTGTAAAATAGGAAATACATGTGTAGATTTTTCTCCCACTCCATAAACGCCCCAATCAGACCTCTACTACAACCCCTTCATGTGGTGTGTTTCTCCCTGTATAAATAGCAGCTTGCTGAAATTGCCATTTCCACATGTATGTGATCTATATGTATAAATGTTGCTATCTATATGTAGAGATGCTTTTAAAATAACCCTGTTTATATAGTTAACTGGGTAAATATAGAAACAGCAGAACACAAAATTATTTTATCTACTGTAACTTTTTGAAAAATATATGCAAGGTATTTAGATCTACTTTTGATTTCTAAAGTAATACATTTTAATATATTAAAGTCTGAAAAGATCACTGTAAATTTATGTTCTGCAAGGCCTCAGAGACAAGCTCTAAAAACAAACTTACTATATATATATTTCAGAAATTACACTTTTATAGTGGCACCAACTAGCAGAAGGAACATATATTTCATTTTAGCATTTGGTATGTTTATGAGCATAGTAACCTTCATCTCTATTCAGAATACTCAGCATTTGGAATTAATATTCCACCCATATAGCCTGGCTATCCAGAATAACTTTCCAAATTTGCAGCAGCCTCCAGTTGTATCTGGATGACACTGGCGATAGCTTTATTATCTGGCTGGATAGCAGATGATTTGGAAAAAGAATGACAGAGAAATTAAACCTGCAAGGGAATAATGTCAGTCTCCCATGAATTGAGTTTTTCTGAAAGAGCTTAATTTAAATAAGTTTGTCCTCAGCTCAAGACTATGAACATCATAAAAAATTCATGGCAAAAAGCATGTAGGTTTTCTTTCTGCTGTGTATTTTAAACAGCTTTATGCTAATATGAAAGTTTTAGACTTTGTCAAAAATGAAACTGATCTACTGAGTCTATAGTCTATAGTCTCATTCTTTGTGCATGAAAATAAAAGCTTAGTAATGGAGGAGGGTGTCAATATTCAGCAAAAGTTAATGAAGTAACATAGTAACATATTAAATTTCAGCAGATAAAGACCAGTACAGTCTAATCAGGCTGCCCAACAAGGTGAACAGAGTTGTATCTGGCACTCTGCGGAGGTTACACTTCTTCATGTTTAAAACAGTGGCATCATAAACGTCGGTCACCTTGCCAACCTCATATAGGCAGACTAGCAAGGTTTTCCTCCCCCCTCCATCCCTCGCTCTCTCCCTCTGTCCCCCCCCCCAAGTCCCACGGCCCCCTTTCCTCCCCTCCATTTTCCATGGCTTCCTCCATCCGTCACTCTCCTTCACTCTGTTCTCCCTCTGAGTTGCAGGCCCCCCTCCCTCCCTCATTCTCCTTCGCTCTGTCCTCCCTCCGAGTGCCAGTCTCTCCCCCTCTAAAATCGCCAACCCCCCTCTCCCCCTCTCTTACTGGGGTCCCATCAGCGGCATTGAAGAGCGAACAGACTCAGCGAGTATACTACCTTTCCTTCTCTTTGATCTGAGCTCTGACTTTGGTCTCGCCCTCATTTCCTGTTTGCGCAAGGGCGGGACCAGAGTCAGAGCTAATAGAAGGGAAAGCAGCATACTCGAAAGGATGTATGATGTCAGTGTTATCTACCACACGTAGCAGACCACATCCAAGGGAGCCACGGTCCAAGGCAACGTCAGAACGTTGGAGGTGAGAATTATTATATAGGGTATATGATGCAATCTTAGAACATAATACTACAATACCATTGCTTTCAGTCCTTTCCCAATCCCATTGCTTTCAACCCTATAAATGTCTTCCCTTCCACACCACTAACTAGCATTATTTATTTGCTAATATCAACTTTATGATTTTACTCTTCCCCCTCGCCATAGAGATACACAACAACTGCAGTCATAGCATATGCTTTGAATGTGATATGATATTCACATACTTAATCTCTATCTCTCCCTGACAATTTTGGGGCATAGACTGTATAATTTTGCCTGGCGTCGGTCATACTTCCCAACTACTGGAGTTGCCATCGAAGCCCACTCCAGACTTGATCCTAATTTGTCTTGGCCATTTACAGGACCCAGATTATAGATGCCTGCCAGGGGGAGGGTAATATCCAGTGGGTGTTAATAGGGTAGGAGTGGATCCTCCCTGGTTAGCTTCCGGCTCTCACATGATAACCACCGTTACTTAACCGGATAGTGTCACTGAATATCATGTGCAATTGCAGTGACACTGTCCAGAGCAAAGATGGAGCTGGGAGTTATTTGGGCAACATTATTCAACTATCTGTGAAAGTAGGAATGCAATTTTTGTAATCCAAATGCACCCATGGGCTTCATTGGCATTCCCCCATGGGAACCTCTAGCATGGTTCAGTAAAAGAGCCCCATAATTACTTATTGAATGATGGTGGATAAAGGCCATCATAGCCCTTCCAGTCTGACCAGTAAAGTGATTTAGGGTTGCAACTATCACTTTGAAGGTTTTCCAACCCCCATGACTGTGCTTAGATACATATTTTTGTCATTTTGGGCTCCTCTGTGTTTATCCCTTGCCTTTTTGAATACCATCATTGACTTCCATCATCTCCAACAAGAAGGTATTCCACATTTTCATTGAAAACATATTTCCTGATATTGCTTTTAAATACAGGCCTAACCTTACATGAGAGGGGGCAGAGAGTAGGCTTGCCTTACACTAATGCGCAAATTGCCATGTGCTGCTGATTAACGCAGGTTTAGCACGGAGCCCTTACCAACTAGTTAATAGGTGGTGGTAAGGGCTCCCATGCTAATAGCCATGCACTGATTGGGAAATTAGTGCGTGGCCATTAATGAGGAAAAAAAAATTGCAGCCATTTTACAGACACGCTAAAAGTGGCCTTAGTGCATGGGAAAACCCCACACTAAAAATAGCATAGGGCAGTGGTTCCCAAATCTGGTCCTGGAGGCACCCCAGCCAGTCAGGTTTTCAGTATATCCACAATGAATATTCAAGAGATAGATTAGCATGCAGTGAAGGCAGTGCATGCAAATCTCTGCTGCTGGACCATTTCTCCTTCACCACTGTGCATGTGCAGCTTTGTATGCTTGTGCCTAACTGGTCAGACCTGCATCTTCCAGTGCACAGCACTGATAAGTGCTGCTGCCCTGACAGAACAACCTGCTGCCTCCTGCACTTCAGTGTGCTGGACCCTTATCACCCCCAGAGTGCTGTAGCCATGAGCATTTCCGGGTTCGAAGCAGGACCTACGGCTTGACCACAGCTGGCTGCCATCACTCCTGGCAGTGTCTCAGTTGCCTATATCCACTACCAAAGCCCTGCCTTGCAGCATAGGCAGGGCACCAGCAACAACAGCCTTCTCACCACCTAACCCACCCGGGAGCCAGAACATCCCAGCAACCCCAGATGAGTAGCCATCATTTTAAGAACCCTGTTTACATAACCTCTTAACTATAAATAACTTTGTGATATAAGACTGTGCATAGGTTTTAATGCTTATAATGTTTGGAGACAAGCAAGCTAGGAGCAGGAAGTTGAACAATTGTGCTGTTTTGGATTTGTACATTAATAGATGTTGTTGCTCTATGCTTATTTGTGTTTGGTAAAATTGAATTAAAATTGAAGTTTTGTTTTTATGTCTGTAGTAGTGCATTTTAGCATGTGGTAAGCATGCTTTAGTGCTTACCACTACTTAGTAAAACAGCCCCTAAGCTTGGAGATGGTTTCTTTTGCCCTAAAACTGCTAGAAATAGCTGAGGGGCCCTTTTACTAAAGTTTAGCATGCACAAAGCGCCCATAGGTATAAAATACCATGCCCAAAACTTAACACATGCTAAGCTTTAGTAAACGGACCCCTGAGTTTGGCTTTTGTTTGGCTGATGAAGTGGAGTGTTTGAGAGAGAGAGAGAGAGAGAAATGCCGTTGTGATGGTTTGTTTGTTTTTAGGGAAATTGTTTGTGCATGGTTGGGCAAGTTTAACAGGGATTTTGGAGCTAGTTTGAGGCTTTGGATGAAAAGCCTGGGTCCTTAGGCTTTAGCAATATCCTGCTTCTATAGGAAGGGAGTTCAGCCTCACTTAACCTAGGTAAGGCTAAATCCTGATTCCTGCTTCTGGAGTTCCTAGTTCCTGGCCCAGCTTGGTGAAGAGGCATGCCTATGCAAGAGAATAGAAGTTATTTTTATTAAAGTACTCACACATTGTTAACACTCTAAAGCTGAGTTCTCAAGCTAGTTTTTAAGTAATACTTACCTGGTGGGTCACCCAGGTGTTATCTTGTTCAGGCTCTGCCTTTGAAAGTTATTAAGCTGGGAAGAGAGCAGAGGCACATAACAAAAGGAATTTTTACACAAAGCAATGCATTTCTGGAGTTGAAAATGAGAGTTTAAATAAAGAATAATTTTGTCTGATGTTTTGCTGGGGAAACCTGTAGTCTTGTTAGCACATCAGTTCTGTAAGGAGCAGCTTGAAGTTAGATCCTGCAACATAATTGTTATTCATAGTCAGCACTTAGTAAAGAGTTACACACAGCTGTAGAATTTTAAACACAATGTTCGTAATGTTTTTAAAGAAATTGTAAGCTGTTACTGTACATTATGCTTTTTAGAAGCTGAGCTAACTTATATTTTTAACATCCTGTGCAATAAAAACTTTAAAGTGAAAGAAACTTGTAAAATCTCTTCCCGTTTGGTACCTGGAAGAGTTAACACACACACCAGGGGCGTAGCCAGACAGCAGATTTTTGGGTGGGCCTAGGCAAGAATTGGGTGGGCAGCAAGTATTCTCCCTCCCTCCAAAAAGAAAAAAAAATCTCAGCTGGTGGGAAAATGCTTCTTTCCACCTTGGCAGCAGGAATGCACTGAAAACTGAGCATGCACAGGTGCCGATGTCGTGGAGAGTAGCATTTTTGTTACCATCAGGGGGAAATCTTCAGCTGGCGGAGCTTGGGATTCCCACCAGTTACCACTAAACATGTGCTACTGTTGGGTGGGCCTGAACCATAAATGGGTGGGCCCTGGCCCACCCAAGCCCACCTGTGGCTACGCCACTGACACACACTCTCTTAAGACAACACTGGTTATTTTAACAACTGCAGCACTTTATACCTTACTTCAGTGGAAACCAGCACTTGACTACTGTGACCAGTAACACCTTTGCTGTTGCAAACTAAACTTAGACAGCTCTGACGCCACAAGGGGGTGTTAAAGTTACTTCATATAAGCCTCTGGCCACCAGTATGCACAGCCCTCTCACATTTTTCTGGCAACTTTCTAAATTAGGGTTCATTTTGCACCTGGTCAGAACACTTCACAGAGCATGCACATTCCTAAAGAAAACGTCCCTAGACCATTATTAAAATGACTTAGGGAAAATCCACTGCTTATTTCTGGGATAAGCAGCATAAAATGTATTGAACTTTTTGGGGATCTTGCCGGGTATTTGTGACCTGGATTGGCCACTGTTGGAAACAGGATGCTGAGCTTGATGGACCTTTGGTCTGTCCCAGTGTGGCAATACTTATGTATGTATTATTTCTCTATCTTTGTCCCAAACAATGATAGCTCCTTATCCATAAACCAACAACATTTAAAGTTTCTAACTTAATTACAGAGTTTGACAACTAATCCGCTTACATTCCCCACCTAGGGGTTTTCATTCTAAACCTTTCCTTCTGGCTTGGCTGACTGGAACTCCCCTTCCTGTCTCTCTGTAAACAGTCTAGCTTTTTCTTGAGTTGGCAGGAGTGCTGTTTAATTGGGCACAGGTGCTTGATTGTAATCCCCTTTGCTCTGAGCATGTGTACT
The DNA here is from genome assembly GCF_901765095.1 of Microcaecilia unicolor. NCBI lineage: Eukaryota > Metazoa > Chordata > Amphibia > Gymnophiona > Siphonopidae > Microcaecilia > Microcaecilia unicolor. The sequence continues at coordinate 238,819 of NW_021963039.1, read as the reverse complement.
TTTCCTACTACAGTTATCATCATTCCTATGAGCACATTGCCTTTGGAGTTTTATATATATATATATATATATATATATATTTTTTTTTTTTTTTTTAAGAGTTTCACTAACATCAAACTGACATATATTCAATCTTACCACACCTCACAATAGCCAAATATCTTTGCTATCTGTATAACTTAAGGCTGTATCCTTAGAACACCCTTGAATTCTCCTCTTTATATTTTTACATTTTTCAACTTATTAGGCCAAACGTTTTCCTTTGTAAATACAGGAAATGCAAATAAATGTACTTATGGAAGTTGGACATGATGCTAGCTACATAAGTGGTTTTAAATTTAAAGTTTATGGTTTATTAAAAATTTGATTAACTGCCCTTCATTGAAAACAGCAAGGTAGTGTACAGGCAAGTAATAAAATTAAAAACATAAATCAAACAAACAACACAGCACAGGAAGAAAGACATTAGCTATACATAAGTTATAAACAGTATTAGATAACCTTATCAAACAAATAAGAAAAATAAGGAAGGATAGAAAAGGAAAGTAAAGAGGGAACCAGGGTGCCTCGCATTATCCTGATAGAAATAAGACATAAAGAAAACATAGGTAAGCAACTGGGGGTCAATATTTATATCACATGCCTGCCATCAATACTCAGTTGCACTTAACCAGAGAGAGCCGCTGAATAATGGCACTCATAGCCATGTTAGAAATGGGCAGATAACGGGCAATACATGGGATGGAGCTGGGGAGCAGCCAGAATTTATGTAGGTGCCAGCACTATTCAGTGCCAGTGCCTGCACAGATAACCCACCTTATAAAATTGTGTAAGAAGAATTCCTAACTTGTTGCCCAGTTAGCTATGCAGGTGTCGACACTTGAATATCAATGGCACCTGCATAACTTCTGGGTTGTTAAAGCTGCTGTACTCAATCTCCCTCCCACCCCCTGAGCAAAGTAGTGTCCTCCCTCTCCCGCTTATACCTCCAAGAAAAGTATTGATTCTTCTTCCTCTCACCCCACCCCCTCCCCAAGTAAAGACCGAGCCCCCCTCACAGTGTTTTCCCCAAGTCATAGCAGCTTCCCCAAGCCTACCTGAAGAGGCCTGGTGTCTTGTTGTTGCCAGAGCAGGAGCAAGCCCCACTTCCTCCTGCCTTTCACTGCTTCTGTTAAAAATAGCTGCTGTGACCTCTAGCCATAGTCTCGTGATACTACAGATAGGGATCAGCCTCTACCAGTAGTACAGCAAGACTACCACTAAAGGACATACCAACCATTTTTAAGAGGAGCCATGAGGGACAGAAATAAGTGGGGTTCACATCTGCCCAACAACCAGACCTCTTCAGGTAGGCTCTGGTGAGGGGGGGGGGGGTCTGCTACCACTTGGGGGAGGGCAGGAAGAGTATTTGTTTTTGCTAGGGGAAAGAACCAGCAGGGGAATCACCACTTTGCTCGGGGGCGGGGGGGGGGGGGGGATCACTTATTTGCTCAGGGGGCAGGAGTGAGGAACTGTGGATTACACTTATGTGGACCCCATAGGTTCTGGTGACCAGGAGAAGTAGGATGAGAACTGGATAAATACTGGTGCCAGGACTTGGCATGGCATTAAATATCTGGGGCTAATTTAGCCAGCAATAGTCAACACACACACAAAAAAAAGACTGGTAGGGTTTTAAAGTTGCTTTAAATGTTAGATAATTTGATTTGGTTACTGGAAATTGATTCCATAAATATGGAACCAGATATATGAAAGAGAAATGACATATATAAGGATCTTTAAGTGTTTATGTCCTAGTTTAACAGGTACAGGAAATTGGTGTTTATTAGTACTAATGCCAAGGGCAATTTCTGGTTAAATCAAATACCTAAATTTTTACAGCTAAGGTGCTGTCAGTATGAAAAAGACAAAAATACAAATGGAGGGCCCAAAAATGTAATGAGCAGTCATAAGAATGACATGAAAGGAAACATTACACAAAAAATAATAAACAATGATTAATAACAGAAAGAAAGTAAAGAAGCAAATTAAACAAAACTCATTAATATTCTGATTTAGATCAGAGTAGCTTTCTCAGATATACTCCTTGTTCCATGTGCAGGCAGAGCTCTGAATTCTCAATGCGTGAATGAGACAATAGTGCAGGGAAGAGAGATTTAGTATTATTAGATACTGGGCAACATTCTCAAAAGGCTGGGAACCCAAGGGCCCAGGTTCAGATCCCATGGTGGCTCCTTGTGGTCTTACCTCTCCATTGCCTTGGAATGGCCAGGGGTGGTGCTGGCAACCTTACCCCATTTAGAGCCTGTCATTACAACCTTCATACTTGTGACAACCCTATTAGCCATTCACTGCTGGCTGCTTATGGGGAGCAAGGGTGAGAGAGACTGCACGTTTCTGAGAAACAGGGATTCTGTTTCAAAAAGATGGGATCTACCTTAACTGGGGTGATAGAAGGCTGCTGGTGCTATACTTAAAAAAGAGATAAAGCCGTTTTTAAGCCAGCACTCAGGATCCCATAGTTTGGAGTATGGTTTCTTTGAAAGATACTGTCCAAACAGAGATGTTAAGACATTGTGATGGAGAGGTAACAATAAAGGCAAAAGTAAACCAGGTGTCTGTAAGCTTTAAAGCAGAGCTTCACAAACTGTGTGTTGTGACCCCAAACTGTGTTGCTACCTGCCCCAGATGTACATAGGCATGTCATTCTGATGCACCTCTGCGGGCTGGAAGATTACTCCATCCATGATCACAGGATTCACGGCTTGAAAAAGTTTGGTAAAGACTTCCTTAAAATGTAAAGGAAGAACAGACAGAGAATAACACTTTCCCCCTAATACCTAAATTAGACAGTACTTCAAGTAAGAGACCATGATCAATCATGTCAACTTTTGATGCCATATCAAGAGTCAGAAGACAGAAGCAAGCATTCTGATCCATGCCGACCCATAATTCATCAATCATGGATAATAACAAAAACCTCAACACTATGGAATTTCCTAAACCCATACTGTTGCTTATCCAGAAGATAGGTCTCATCAACATACTCCCATAAGCCGATTCAGTACCAATTTTTCAGTGAATTTAACAAAAAATGGCAACACAGACATTGGGCTGTAATTATTCAACACAGAAGGATCAAGATAAGGTTTCTTAAGTAAAGGTTTTAACAATAGCTCATTTCAGAGAGTCAGACAACATACCATCTTGCAATGATCTATTAACAATCTGCATTAATGACAATTCTATCAAATCAGGCAATAACCTATATAATGCAAAAGAGCAAGGATCAAATTGAGCTCTTATAAGGGATGTTCCCTTAGCAACTTTTATGATCATATGTTCACCAACCAACTGAAACTCATTCCTAACCCTTTCAATTCCCAAATCCCCAGAACTCAAAAGACCAATGTCATTATTCCCACTCTGTACATCAACAGAATGCAATTTCTGAAATAACCATTCAGCATAAGCATGTGGATTTAGGTTTTGAGACAAATTATCATCAGTCCCATTAATCAAATCATGCACAGTTTGAAAAAGTTATTTTGGTCAATTAAGCGATATTGTAATCTCCTCACGACAATAACTATTTCTGGTGTCTTCAGAAAACACTTTGAATTCAAATAATTTAATCATATATGAATCAAAGTCATCAATATCCCCTGTTTTTCTCCAAACATGCTCAGAAACTCTGAGTTCTCTCCTAACCTGTTTTAAAGCAGGTGTATATGCCACTGGCAAACAGCTGTTAAATTCTTAATTTTAACTATTTGTTTAGGTGCAATCAAATCTAAGGATTCAGTCAAAGAATCAATCCACAAATCAATCATATGATCTTGACTCATATTATCAGAAATTACCAGTTTTTGAGCCCGTAATTCTTCCAGATCTTTTAATTCAAACCGTGATCTAACAGGTTGTACTAATGAATCATTCAATTTACTATGGGAAATATCTTTCCTCTGAAAATGAAACAGAGTTAATGAATGATCTGACCATCCTAATTCCTGTACAGTTGGTGTAGCAGACCAAAGAATGAAACTGCTGTGACAGAAGTACTAAATTGAGCATTTGACTAGCCCAATATGTTGAACTCTGCACAACTTGCTTAAATAAAAGTTTTTATTTATTTATTTATTTGTATCCTGCCTTTATCCAAGGTGTCTATTATTACCACTCAGACTCTTAGTTCTAATCACTAGTCTAAAAACCTCTCAAAAAGAATATAGTGCACATTAATAAATTTCATTCATCTTCTTACTGTATTTGTTATCCATATTAAATTCTCATTTTTTTATTTTTACTTTTTTTCTATATATAAATAGCAGCGATAGTATTTGACAGTGTCAGTCCAAATGCTATATATAAATTATTGCAGCTACTTAGTCTTTCTTAATCCTTTCAAAACAGGAGCAATTATATATTTTGACGGGGATCTCCGTTTCACTAAAGCTTCGTCAGGGGAAAGGAAAGTGCCTCTGTGAAACAATGACAATCTTCTTCAATATACAACGCTGCCTACAATCACTTCATCTGTGGTGAAATCGTGCAAAAAAGAGAGAACCACTGTTCTACAAAAACACATTTTTTTTATTCAGTTACATTCAGGTACAGTAGTTATTTCTCTGTCCCCAGAGATCTTATGATCTATAGTATCTGAAGCAATGAAGGGTTAAGTGGATTGCTCAAAGCCACAAACAGTGTTGGTGGAACTTGAACCCAAATCTTTCTGGTACACAGTCTGATGCTTTATTCACTAGATTACTACTCCACACATATAACTGTATCCTATTTTTAATATACATAAATGTCGCTCCAGTGATTAATAGAACTCTGGAACATGCCATTTAAAAGTCTACCTTTATAGACCCTTCTTCTGCTTCCCATTCTCCCCCTTAAACTGTATGCTGATGACTTCTTGATTGCTTGTTTAAATGGGTGCTGTGGTCAAAACAATGTCACTTTCATCCATTATTCACTCCAGTAGATTTGACTAAATTGTAGGTCTGTATGTGAATGGCAGGTTATTATGATGAGAACTGCTTGCATATGAATGAACATAATGGAGTGATGAAAAAGATGATACATGCAGAATGTTTTTTTTTTTTAAATATATAACAATAAATCATTGCTAGGGGATGAGTAACTCTATGGGAAGCGTCTGCCTTGAAGTTTTAAGTACCAACTGAGTCAGTCCAGGATTTTCAAGCCCTGTATTAAAGTAGTCTGTGCAAATATCTGAAGCATGAGCAGAAAGGTCAAGACTTAATCGACCACTTTGGATCCTGAATATGCCTCTTATTTAGGCTACTCCCTAATACCAATATACAAGTAAAAAATGAAAATTTGGAGCTGCCAATTCCTTCAGCAAGGCTTTAAAGTAGTTCTGAATATTTAAACTGGACCCAAAGCATTATGTTTTCCATAACTCTTACTTCTGCCATTGGAAATTGATGCTACGGGAACCAAACTGAAACAGAATGTGGTTTTACCAACAATTTGGATATGCATAAATGTCTATCCAGGAGATTGGAAGCTAAGAACATTATCCCTCTAATTCTATAAACACATGTACACAATTCAATGCTTAATATGCAAAGTTATGCTCACAAGTTATAAAATACTGTCAGTTATGCATGTAATTTAATTGAGCTACTAATTGGCATTAATAACCAATAACTGGCTATAATTGGTGTCAATTGACATTAATGGAGTGGAGGAATAGCCTATTGTTTAGAGCACCAGTCTTGACATCCTGCTGTCCCCAGTTCAAATCCCACTGCTGCTCCTTGTGACCTTGGGTAAGTCACATAACCCTCCATTGCCTCAGGTGCAAACTTAGGTTGTGAGCCCTCCAGGGACAGAGAAATACCCAGTGTACCTGAATGTAACTCATCTTGAGCTACTACTGAAAAGGATGTGAGAAAAGCCAAATTAATTAAAATAATAATAATTCACAATTTATTTATTTATTGCATTTGTATCCCACATTTTCCCACCTCTTTGCAGGCTCAATGTGGCTTACAATATAACATGATCAGTGGAAATAGATTAGAAAATAAACACTTAGTGTTACAGAAAATCTTAGGTAAATTGTGGAAATATAAACAAGCAGATACTAAAAGACAGTTCTGAATATATGTGGAGGGGATGTGTACATTTACGTTTGTTGATCTTTGTTGTATGCCTTATTAAAGAGATGGGTCTTCAGGAATTTACGGAAGTTGGTTAGTTCGTAAATCATTTTTAAGTTGCGTGGCAGTGCGTTCCATAACTGTGTAGTCAAGTAGGAAAAGTTTGATGCATGCATTAATTTGTATTTTAGACCTTTGCAGCTGGGGAAGTGAAGATTAAGGAATGTGCGGGATGATCTTTATCATTCCTGGGTGGTAAGTCTATCAGGTCTGACATGTAGGCTGGGACATCTCTGTGAATGATTTTGTGAACTAGGGAGCATATCTTGAATGTGATGCATTCTTTAAGTGGGAGCCAGTGTAGCTTTTCTCGTGGGGGTTTGGCGCTTTCATATTTTGTTTTACCGAATATGAGTCTGGCTGCGGTGTTCTGGGCTGTCTGAAGTTTCTTGATTATTTGCTCTTAACAGCCAGCATAGAGTGCATTGCAGTAGTCAAGATGACTGAGCATCATTGATTGAACCAGGTTTCGGAAGATGGTCCTTGGGAAGAAAGTTCTTATTCTTTTTAATTTCCACATTGAGTGGAACATCTTCTTGGTTGTGTTTTTCACGTGGCTCTCAAGTGTTAAGTGTCGATTGATGGTAACTCCAAGAATTCTTAGGGTGTCTGATATTGGAAGGGACAGGTTTGGTGTGTTGATGGTGGTGAATTTGTTCGTGTTATATTGAGAGGTGAGTATTAGACATTGGGATTTTTCTGCATTAAGTTTCAACTGAAATGTACCCGCCCATGAATGCATGATGTGGAGACTTTGGTTGATGTCATTGGAAATTTCCTTTAAATCTTGTTTAAATGGTATGTAGATTGTTACGCCATCTGCGTATATGTATGGGTTGAGGTTTTGGTTTGATAATAGTTTGGCCAAGGGTATGTATCATCATTAAGTTGAATAGAGTCGGCGAGAGGAGGGATCCCTGTGAAACTCCGTATTCAGGTATCCATGTGGCTGATGTAGTTGAGTTGGATGCCACTTGGTATGATCGTGTGGTTAGGAACCCCTTGAACCAATTGAGAATGTTGCCTCCAATTCCGAAGTACTCGAGGATGTGTAGTAGTATTCCATGATCAACCATTTCGAAGGCGCTAGACATGTCAAATTGTAGGACTAGAATGTTCTTGCCCGTTGCAATCATTCGTTTGAATTTGGTCATGAGAGTAACTAGTACTGTTTCTGTACTGTGGTTAGACCGAAATCCTGACTGGGAGTCGTGAAGTATTGAGAACTTATTTAAATAGTTGGTAAGTTGTTTGGTGACCATACTTTCCATTAGTTTGGTTGTTAGGGGAATAGATGCTACTGGCCTGTAGTTAGTTAAGTCTCCAGCACTTTTCTTTGTGTCTTTGGATATGGGGGTTAGTAGAATATTTCCTTTTTCCTTCGGGAAGAGTCCATTTTGTAACATATAGTTCAAGTTTTCAGGTAGGTCTGTTATGAATTGTTGAGGAGCAGATGTTATAAGGTTGTTTGGACATATATCTAGTTTGCAATGAGATCTGGCGAATCTTTTGAGCGTTTGGGAGATGGTATCCTTTGATAATGTCTCAAAGTTGGTCCAGGTTCTATCTGCTGGGTATTCGCCAGGGTCTGGGTCTAGACAATCAAGGATTTCTGCTTAGTCGATGGTACTAACAGGTATCTTAAGTCGCAATTTTACAATTTTCTCATTGAAGTATTTCACAAGATTGTCTGCTGCTGGTGCATCTATGCTGTTAGAAGTGACTGGAGTGGTATCTAGTAGTTTGTTCACGAGTTGGAAGAGTTTATGTGTGTCCTTGTATTTTGGTCCAATTTTAGTTTTGTAATATGATCTTTTAGTTTGTTTTATGGTATATTTGTATTTTCTTTGGAATTGTTTCCAGGCGTTGAGTGTGGTGTCGTCTTTCTTTTTATTCCATGCTCGTTCTAACCTTCTAACTTGTGTTTTGAGTTTTTTCAGGTCTTCGTTGAACCATGGTGTTGAGTTCTTTCTGTGTGAGGTTCTGGTTTGGATTGGAGCAATGTTGTCTAATATGAATCAGCACCTATTGTCCCATTCTTGGAGGAATTGGTTTGTGACTGTCTTTATTGTCCATCCATTGTAGTAGATCTGTTGCCAGAATATTACCGGATCTATTTTTCCTCTCGTGGTGTAGGTTTTTCATTCTTGTTTGTTAGGTGTATCTTTCGTTCGCCATTGGAGGGAGATGTTTGCTTTATAATGATCGGACCATGGTGTGGGTGTCCCTTTTGTGTCTTTTAGTATGAGATTTGAGTTGTGATTGAATTTGTATGTAACAATGTCTAGTGTGTGTCCTTTAATATGGGTTGGCTGAATGTTTGGTCTGTGAAGATCCCATAGTTGTAGGAACTCTTCGCATTCTTGGGTGTTTGTTGAGGTAAGATTGCACACATAACTGCCTTTAGTTGGTGCTCTACAATTTCAGCACACAAAATACATGGCACACAATTGCAGTGGGGCATGGGCAAGTCAGTAGCATGGCTATCGTTTATGCACTAGGATTATAGAAAACTATAGGTTACACACTTAGCTGACAGCAGTTAGGCATGAGTATTTCCACTAGCCATTGAGGCAGTGCAGGTGTTCATGTCTAAAGTTAGTTGCATAACTACAGACTTGTCAGTATTCCATAAAAGCAACTACATGCATAATCCATGCATCAGCCTACTGCCTAACTCCAGGCAACCTATAAAGAATCAGCCACTTTGAGCTAGATTCTAAATATGGCGCCTGAAAATTCCATGTGGAAAAACATGCCTAGGCGCATTCTGTAAAGTATGCCTAAATTTTATAGAATACGCATAAAGTTCTGCATGGTTTACAGAATAGGACCAGCATCCATCTGCATGACTAAATTTAAGCACAGCCAGTTATACCTAAATGGGTGTATTCTATAACAATGAGTGTAGATTTTAGAAATGCCCATGACATGCCCAAGGCCATGGCTCTCCTTTTTAACTATGCAACTTAGAATTTAGGTACATCGCATTACCGAATAAGCGTAAGTTGGTCTCACAAATACAGAAGATGCTTTCTTGCACACAACTTTAGTTGCACTATATAGAAATAGTTATATAAGGTCTTCTTTCTGAGTTGTTTGAGCTAGGCAGTAGGTACAGCGGGAGCGGAGCATCACTGCTGGAGACAAAGGAAGATGGACACTATATCCAGAGGAAGTAGAGCTAGGCAATGCAAAAGAGCATTGAGCCGGCAAGCCAAGTAACAACCAAAGACACTGTTTTTGGGAAGGGACAACAAAATTGGATACAAAGACTGACACAGAACACACATAGAGAGGCAACTTATACTTACCTTGGTGGGTTGGATCTTGTTCTGTCTGGGTATTCTTGAAGTTCCTTGCCTGAAAAGATAAAATAAAGGAAATAATTTTTCTATCTAATTAGTGAGAAAGTAAGGGAGGTGTGAAAAACAGTGAATTGAAGCTTATCTCATAGCTGACATTCCAGTGGTAGTTCAGAAGGGTTGTCTGTGAAAGGAGATACAAAGAATGTTACTGATATGAGCCTGTCACTATTGTAACATGTTATGATAATTTTGACATAGCTGTTTTTAAACATTAATGAAAGAAATTTCTGCCAGCAAACTGTTTTATTTGGTTACAGATCTCTATAGTTTAATTCATTTTATCAGCTAAAACAAACAATTCTTAAACATCAAAACTGTTGTACTTCCTCCCATCAAATACCATTGGTATTGGGAAACAGAAGTACCAAATTGCAACACAAGTGTACTCTTTATGAGCATTTAGTTGGAGTGAACTCACTTCAAAACCTGAACCACCCCAGCTATGACAAAAACAGTAAAAAAAATAAGCAAAAGTGCAATTCCTTCTTCCACCACTAGGGGATCACAAATGTGGCATCATGGACAGGATAACAAAGTGAGAGAATTATTGTTTCTGGTTGTGTTAACCTAGTCTTTCCTGTAGCATTCCGAGTCCTCTTGGAGCAGCATTCCTGAGCCAGAGGAATAGGGCACGAGTGAGAACAAACCTAGGGGCCCTGTTTACTAAGCTGCGCTTTAGATGCTTTAGTGTTTTTTAGCGTGCACTAAAAACGCTAGCATGCCTTAGTAAACAGGGCCCCTAGTCTTATGTATACTGTTTTAAAGAGAAATTGTGATGTTTTCTCATGTTTTGTGTCATTGGTTGTACCTGCGTAGTGTTTGGCTACTATCTGGGGTCAGAGTTTTTCCCAGCCTTAAGGAAGACAGGAGGATTTCAAGAAGAATGTCCTTCTACATTGTCGGATGGTTCAGAGAATGCTGAACTGGGATGAAAAGATTGACGAATATTTGCAACCATAGTGACAGTGGTTGTCACAAGAGCGAATGATATGGAAAGAAGAAGTAAAGAAGGTCTTTGCATGTCCCCTAGTCCTAGTATTTTTGGAAAGAGTAAATAAGCAATTCACATCTACCCATTTTACTCCACTCATTATTTTATAGACCTCTATCATATTTCCCCTCAGCTGTCTTTTCTCCAAGCTGAAGAGCCCTAGTCACTTTAGCCTTTCATCATAGGGAATGATACCTGGATGTCCAGGTTGATTTGTTGATTTATTTATGGTATTTATACCCCATATTTTTCCGCAGAAATTTGAGTTCAATGTGGCTACAAAAAGACAGTAAAAATATGAAATAAGACTATAATCCCATGCATATCAACAAAGGAAAGAATTGTAAATACATATCCAAAGGGGAGGGGGAGAGAGAAAACTAGCATCAATTAACAGAATTTGTTAAAAAGAAAAGATTTCAAAAACTTGTGAAAAACTAAGTAATCATGCTGGGATCTAATGTATTATGGCAAGGAATTCCACCACTTAGTACTCCTAAGCCACTCTAGTTTTTTTTCTCGATTGCATGCAATTATATCCTATGCATATGCATTATGGATATCATGAAAACTAGACTGGCTAGGAGTATTCTAGGAATGGCTTGAGAAATACTGCTTCAGATAACAAAGAAAAAATATTGAATTAGATGATCAAAATTATAAAAGAGAGAAAACATCGCATGAATCCATTTTAAGAAAGCATTCTCTATCCTGCATCCCACGTTGACGGACTATTTAAATGAAATTTGGGCCTTGAACCATAAAATAAGTATTTCAGTGACTCATTATTATTATCATCCAAGGGTTCTCAAATCAATCTTTGGAACACAACAAGCCTTTCAAGTTTTCTGGATATACACATGAATATGCATAAAGGAAATTTGCATGCAAGAAAGGTAACACATATACACCTATCCCATGATATTCATTGTGGATATCCTGAACATGTGATTAGTTGGGTATGATCCAAGGGCTAGGTTGAGAATCCTTGCTGTAGTCTGAAGTAAAATCTCTTTTCTGCCTCACATCTGTGTAGTTATAAATATCATCTTGTATTCTGAGTACAGCTTAATGCAATGCCTTATTTTCTCAGCTAACGCATTGCTTTTGTAAATTGAACTAATTTGCACTTAATTTACAGTTAGCCTAGTTGAACATTAATCTTCTTAGACTAATTGAGAACTGTAGAGGAATTAATGCACTGCAATTGGTATTACCAGTGTTGAAAATTGCAATGTATATATTGTGTACTATAAAACTGATATGGACAAACAACTCCACCTCAGAGTTTCAGTGTGAGCAGAAACATTATCTGACAACAATTCTGAGCAAGATAAAAGCCAGTATTAAGGCTAGAACTCTACAGAAGCCTCACCTTCAGTGATAAAGGAAGTAATTTTGTTATGTGTTCTGATTTACCATATACTGTGAAAATTCCTGAATTGCTGCAAAAGGGTGCTGAGTGGAGACAGGACGCTGCTTCTCAGCTGCAGAGCTATCTCACTTGTAAATGAAATCAACAGGCTATCCATTAGCAGGGTAGGTAATAATAGGGATGTACACCTGACCTGCTGTCATCCTGAGTACTGCACTTTTTCTCAAGCTGAAGACAATATTATAGGGATCCTCATGCTAGGTCTCAGGGGTCCATTTTTCATTAATTTACTCCACATCTATAATCGCAGGATACAGAAAAGTTGTGTGCTTTTTTTTTTCTTTAGCATTTAAAATTTCACAATTGTAAGTCACCACCAAGCAAATTGTCAAAAATTTTGAGGCAAGGAAGCCAAACATTGTTATTATTGTAAAATACCATTTCCATTTTCTATGGTGTTAAAAGCTATCAGAATAACATGAAGATAAACTACCGATCCATTTTGTGGAGTACTTGTATATTGTTCATATCAGTTAAAAGCTTTTATATATTTTTTAAATTGTGATGTATTCCATGAAATAACTGTTACAAATCAAAAAACGTTCTACAAGTTTGCCAAAAGATCTTGTAAGGTGATGCATGTTCAAAAGAACTGCACGAGGATAGTTTTATACCCCACATAAAAGTGTAATGGACTTTACTTTCAGGAGGGATTAGTATTTGTTAGTATGCATTTGGTTCATCAATAGCCTGTCTTGTCCACAATGTTGGTGAGCCCTTAGGTCCCACAAGGCCCCGAGGGGCTTCAAAGGACAGCCGTGCAACCCCAAATCTTCACCCACGGCGACTGCCGTTCACCAGGGGTTGAGCCCCCAGCTGCAGGCGACCAACGGGACTGCTGGAACTGCGGGGTTGACGGACTGACCTGGCTGGAGTCGGGAGACGTGGGCAACTAACAAGCAGTAGTCTGGGTCAAGCAAGTCTCTGTGCAGGCAGCTATCTAAGCCGTAGTCGGGTTCAAGCAAGTCTCTGGGCAGGCGGCTATCAAAGCAGTAGTCAGGTTCAAGCAAGTCTCTGGGCAGGCGGCTATCAAAGCAGTAGTCGGGTTCAAGCAAGTCTCTGGGCAGGCGGCTATCAAAGCAGTAGTCGGGTTCAAGCAAGTCTCTGGGCAGGCGGCTGTCAAAGCAGTAGTCAGGTTCAAGCAAGTCTCTGGGCAGGCGGCTATCAAAGCAGTAGTCAGGTTCAAGCAAGTCTCTGGGCAGGCGGCTATCAAAGCAGTAGTCGGTTCAAGCAAGTCTCTGGGAAGGCGGCTATCAAAGCAGTAGTCAGGTTCAAGCAAGTCTCTGGGCAGGATACCAGGAAGTAAACACGGGAACACAGAGCAGGGCTTCGGGAACAGAACCTGAAGCAATGTGTCAGCTCAGTTTCCATCTTTAAATATTGTGCCACATTAGCCGCCCTGCCCTCGTAGGAGTAGCCCACCAATCCGGCCCTGGGTATCGGCAGAGCCCCTCGGATTGGCTCTGCCCGATCTCCCAGGCGGAACCACCAGCTCGGCCTTCCAATCCGGCGCTTTGTAGGCGGAGCTCCAGGGTCCCCAGCTCTGGAAGGAGAAAGACGCCGACCCACGCGTACTAGCGTCGCCTCCACACCCGGTGACAGAGAGACCGGTGGCCGCAGTCGCCGGCCGCCGAACTCGGCCAGACCCGCCATCACTGCGGCGGAGCCTGCCCCCATGCCGGGGCCTACGGGCCGCTACCCTGCGCCATGGAGGATGCTGGCTCCCGCCCCTCGCGGCGGGAGAGCAGGTAGGGGCGCGGGACACGACATAGCCTTAAAAAATGTAGTGCTTGCAAAATTTACCTATGAATTGATGCATATGCAATGGATTTCCTCTAATTAAAAAGTTCAAATGTGTGTTCAAAATTCTTGATTAAACTGCATGAGTGAAGCGTCACTCAGCTAGTAGTACCTATATTTTCTAGCCCTATAGCGGGTCACTTTTTGTTTTATTCTGTTGTCGCTGCATGACTAAGATACATGTGCTCTGTCTTTCAGGCTCCTTTGGACTGTAGCTTGCCTCTCTCACCATCTGACCACTGCAAACGCAGCGGTCACACTCCAGTAAGCCCTGTCCACCCAGAAGCGTCACTCAGCTGTTAGTGCTTATATTTTCAAGCCCCTTAGTGGCACATGCCATGATAGATATGCAACGCATATACATGCCAAAGGAGCGTCTCCTCTGCCTGAGGATGCACCTCATTATTCTCTGCTCCTATCTGGTAATCCATAATTATGACACTCTCGTTATGCTATTTACTCTTCTAATCATAATGTACTTAGCTGAATCCATCCTGGTTATCTGGGGTCGTCAATGAAAAACACAAGGCCCTTCTTACTTTCATACACACTCTCCCTACCTCCCTCAAATTTATCAACTTTCACTAGTTCCTAGGGCAGCCCTCCCACTATTAATTCAGCTACTTCCAAGTTAAAACTCTCTGCCAGATTATTAAACTGTTGTTTGATGTGGCATAAACATGCACTTATTCATGAACTCATTACAAATAAACTTGATCTCCTTTTTCTTACAGAAACATGGCTATCTGATACAAGAGCAGCCAGTCTTAACCAGGCTATCCCTCAGGCATATCGTATTTTGAATTGTAATCGCGCAACCCGCGAAGGAGGAAGAGTAGTGTTAATTTACTCACCAGCTTTCGCAATATCCAATTTCACTCCATCCTCCCAACCCTTGTTAGAATTCCTCACATTTTGCATTAACTCTCAATCCACACTAGATTTCCCTCTACTCTACCACCCTCCACCTCCTTCCTTCGCATCCATTCGTCTTATGCAATCAGTGATTACAGATTTTTGCCTTCACTCAATTCACCCAATCATACCCCCACTGCGTACCCCTACTGCACCATTTTGCCAAGACATTATAGACCTATTTACTGACCTACAACTTACCCAATGTGTCTCCTATCCTACTCAGAAAGTAGGATACACTTTAGACCGTATCCTTACTATTCCAGACATAGCTACAATTTCAGCAGTTCTTCCTCTACCATGGTCATATCATTCCCTTATTCTTTTTATCTACCATATCCAGATGCCACACATGATCTCATTACCTAAATTCAAGTTTCTTCACAACCTAAAGAATTTTAAGCACACATCACTGCTATCCGACTGTACATTATCCTTAGATTCTTTTCATGAGCACTCTTTGACCGACCAAATTAAGATCTGGAATAATGAACTATCCTCGGCACTTGAAATAGTAGCACCATTACAAGACAGTCACTGTCAGGATTCTTGTGGAACCACTGGATTAGTGAGCCCTTGGACCACTGCCGAGGAGCGGCAGTAGAATCACCCAAACACAAGACAAGGCAGAACAGACATACCGGCAAACCCAGGACTGGAACTACCAGACGGAAACTGCAGCCAAGGCAGCGCAAGCTGGAGCAAGCAGGACAGGAAATCAGCCAAACTTCACCTGCACTTGACTGCCGTTCCTCAGGAGTTGAGCCCCTGGGTACAGGCGGCCAGCAGGACTTACTGGACAGGGCAAGAAGTCAGAACTGCAGGGATCAGCAGCCAGCCAGCAAACAGCAGATCACTCCAGAAACCACACCGGGGTGCCAGACAGCAGCAAGCAGAGAAATATTCCAGGAACCAGACAGGGACAAAGGCAGGCAGCAGGCAGTAGAATAAACCAGGGGACAAGCCGGGTCTAGGCAGGCAGCAGACAGTAGAATAAACCAGGGGACAAGCCGGGTCTTAGGCAGGCAGCAGACATTAGAATAAGCCAGGAAACAAGCAGGGTCAAAGCCGCAACAGGAAATAGCACAGAAGCACTGCAACTAATTCTCACCAAAGGAAAATCCTCTGAGGACCTCTGTTGCATGGTAAACTAGAAAGCTTCCCAGGTGATTAATAAAGGCAACATACAAGGGAGTTCACCAGGTACAGGTACTGCTTAGTTCCAAAAAACTCCCAAAACAATCTGGAAGGCTGGAAGATCCGGACCAGAATATCTTCTGGAACATGGGAAACAGCAAGCAGTCAGTCCATAGCAGCCATCAGGTCTAACCACCGGGGGGCGAGGTGACTGAGAGCATGAAACATGGGCACAACCGTGACAGTACATTATCTACTTGCCATAATATGTGAAACCCTTGCTACCACACACAACAAATTCACTCTATCAATTTATAGAAGTATTGCACAGTCTTACAAACTTGCAGTTTATAAAGCTAAAAGAAACTATTATCCAATTTAAATGAGAAGGCACCAAACACCTCAATCCTCTATAAGATATCTTTGACCACTTTTCACTCTACGGAAGTCAACCAGACACAATCCCCAGCATCACAATTATTAGCCACTCATTTCTTGCAAAAAATTAGTGTTCTACAGGATACTTATCCTCCTACTATCCCATCACAACTCCTCTCCCCAATAGTCATGGTTCCAGTCAGTATCTTCAGTCATTTCAATATGCCTTCTATAGCTGATCTGAGCCGTTTGATTACTTCTGTGAGGACAACCACTGCACTTTCCGACCCTATCCCAACTTCAGTACATAAATGTTCCTTGGATTCTCTATAACCATTTCTCCAAGCTATGATCACCAAAAGCCTAACCTTAGAGTTTTTCCCAGACTTCTGGAAAATTGCTACCATTCACCCAAAGATCAAGAACTTGTCTGGTTCTACTGCAGATCGACACAATTACAGGCCAATTGCCAATCTTCCATTTACATCCAAAATTGTGGAAGCTGTAGGACCTGAATAACTGCTTGACTTTATCTCCAAAACATCAGTTCTTCACCCAAACCAAACAGCATTCCAGAAACACCATAGTACAGAAACTTCTCTGCTAGGCATCACAACTTTTTTCCACAATTTACTTAATCAACGCAAATCTGCTCGTCTTATGTCATTAGATCTTTCAGCAGTTTTTGACCTGGTCAACCACTCTATTGCATCATCTTCACTCTATAGGTATTGCTGATACGGTCTTAGACTGGTTTACCTCATTTCTCACTGATCACACATACACTGTGTCCTTTAATGGTTCAACATCCAAGACATTTAAACCCAGAATAGGGTCCCTCAAGTATCCCTTCTTTCACCAACGCCCTTCAACATCTTTCTTGCCCCTCTACTAACTCTGGCACAAACTCTAGGATTCACAATGTATGTGTACACTGATGATATCCAAATTCTCTTTCCCCTAGACTCTTGCTCATCTCTAGAAGTTACTGCTCTTTTTTATAGCACCAGAAATGGCACACACTGGGGTTGGGAACTACCGCTGGGCTCCTGTGGTAGTTCTGGATTGGCGCATAGCAAGCCTATTGTTGTGCGCTAACTCTTTAGTAAATAGGCCCCTTAATCAGTTATCAGTCTGAATATCACCACTAACCAGTTAAATACCAACTCTTCCCAGTACCACCCTCAGACCGCCCCAGCACTAGCCATACAATTCAGGGGCAGTTAGTGCTGATATTCAGAGGCACTGTCTGGTTAAGTGCTGCTGAATATCATCAGTTAGGCAGGAACAGACAATTGAAAATTGGTCAGCAGTTCTTTATCTGTCACCATTTACTAATTACTATGTACATAAATGACCTAGGAAATAACACAAAATAAAATTTTCTGGCTCCCCATCCCTACAGGAAAGTACTTATGCAACTGTCATATGTTAAGTAAGGAAAGTTGTTAATAAGAAGTCTATAGAGAAGTTTCCCATTTAAACATGTGAAATAAGCATGTAAATAGCATACTAGGGTCCTGCTCATTCATAGTAAAAAGTTTTGTTTTGAATTCCTGCCCCAGAGAGCAGAAGCCTGAAGGGATTTTTACCACAAAAAACATGTGCTAATTTTTGTTAATGGCCACCAGGTAATCATATCATTAATGCACGGCCATTTTCTGGCTGAAATAGAAATAGCCATAGTGCACGGGAACGACCAGCGAAAGGGTGCACTACCACAGCTTTGTAAAAGGACCCCTTATTGAATAATTACATTTGAATATTAGAAACAAGAGCAAGCAAAAGGGAGAGACACCCCTACACAAAAGCATAAGTTCCAAAACACCAAAGTAAGGGTGAAAAAACTGCCTTCCAAAACAAATCCAAGAGGAGACTCCAATGATGAACACAGAGGTCAAACTGTATTAAAGCATCAAAGTAAGCCAAGACTCAACATGGAGCCATATTTCATCATGAAATGCCTGCATCATGAGTCAAAGCTTCTTGGTCACTTGGTCAATTGTAAAAGCGCTGTGTACGACTGGTAGCGCTATAGAAGTGATTTATAGAAGTAGGTCACTCCTCTGTATATTATTGCTGATAATGTACTAAATATGCTAGCAAACATTACTGCAGGAAAGAGCAATGTAAATATACATCCAAGGTACTGAACAACAGGAGGCCCTTCAGATGTACCGGTCAAAGTATTGAGCAATTACATGTAAATATTAGTGCCAATTTTATAGAAATACCCCATAGAGTCATTTATAGCTAATTTAAAGAAAGAGGGATGGGACTGTAATTATGTTTAAAGCAAATTATGAAGGCAATCCCCTCCTAATACTTCTGTCTGAACAACCATATACAATAATGGAGAAGATAGATAAAGAATCAACTGGCAATAAATCTGACCATACAATAAATTTATAGAATCGAGAGGTGACGCCTCAAGAAGCCCCCGGCTGAATAACTCAAAAGCTCACAGGGGCTGGGCTGCTTCATCATCGGCAACCACCTCTACAAATAATTTTTCTCTTATTGCTTTTCCTTTACTTAGAGATTTCAATATACAAATTACTTAGCTTTCCTTCCATCAAAGCTCTCAGGACGCTAGATATGACCATGACCAACGGTGGCCAGCGTTTCGTCACCTGCCTCAGGGTCAAATGGTCTGTGTCAATCTGTAAAGGAAAAATAATAATGAGAACAACAAACTAGATAACATAGCACTAGTCTCATCCTAGAATTTTTTAAGGACCTTAGCTTAAAGAATACTCAGCTTCAACGGGCCAGCAAAAGAAAAGATGGCCCCTCTGGTTTAAATACTGAGTTACGTCAGATGCCAGGATACAACCTGACCAATCAGCTTGTAGACAGTCCGTTACGGTATCCAAACAGAACCCCTGATCTCTTTTATTAAAGTGTCCCAACCTCTCAAACTAGAAAAAGTGACCCCATTCAATTTTACCGTTCAAACCCACTGGAACCAGTGAGTTCAAACGGTGTATCCACTTCTGTTCATACTGAAACAGAATCCGCTTCCTGTTGACTCCTATCCTTACTGGAGAGACCTCAATCTGCTGTAAAACAAAGCATTTCAATTCAGAGAAGGAGTGTTGCATTACATCGCAATGGTGAGCAAAAGGAGTGGCAACTTTCTTAGTGTTTAACACGCTCCGATGTTCACTCAGACGAACATATAGCGTGCATGAAGTTTGCCCCACGTAAAGCATCCTACAGGGACAAACCAAACAATACACTACATAGTCTGATTTACAGTTGGTATTCACTTTTAAAACAAACTCTTGTGAAGTAACCGGGTGTACAAACACCGTTATTTCTAACATAATGTCACACATACAGTAACATCCAGTATTTAAAAATCGGAAGATACGTTTTGCCTATAGCAGATCTAAGAATCTGAAAGAACTTTTATGCCCCTCTGTGCTACCTGTGCATAGGGATATATCCCCCACCTTTGCAGGACACAAATGTTGTGGAGGTTGCTGTATGTGTTAAACACTAAGAAAGTTGCCACTCCTGAGGCATTCTTTAAGCTAAGGTCCTTAAAAAATTCTAGGATGAGACTAGTGCTGTGTTATCTAGTTTGTTGTTCTCATTATTATTTTTCCTTTACAGATTGACGCAGACCATTTGACCCTGAGGCAGGTGACGAAACGCTGGCCACCGTTGGTCATGGTCATATCTAGCGTCCTGAGAGCTTTGATGGAAGGAAAGCTAAGTAATTTGTATATTGAAATCTCTAAGTAAAGGAAAAGCAATAAGAGAAAAATTATTTGTAGAGGTGGTTGCCGATGATGAAGCAGCCCAGCCCCTGTGAGCTTTTGAGTTATTCAGCCGGGGGCTTCTTGAGGCGTCACCTCTCGATTCTATAAATTTATTGTATGGTCAGATTTATTGCCACTTGATTCTTTATCTATCTTCTCCATTATTGTATATGGTTGTTCAGACTGTAATTATGTTTGGCATGATGTAACATAGGGGCAATTCAGTAAAGGTTGCTCAAAGTTAGGCACTGGGCTACATGTGCACTATGTGCAAATTTAATAAAGGAAGTTCATAAGAACATAGGAGTAGCCATACTGAGTCAGACCAATAGTCCATCTAGCTCAGTATTCTGTTTCCAAAGTGGCCAAGCTGGCAGAAACCCAAATCATGGCAACATTCTATGCTACCAGTCCCAGGGCAAGCAATTACTTCCCCATGTCTGTCTCAATAGCAGACTATAGACGTTTCCTCCAGGAACTTGTCCAAACCTTTTTTAAACTCAGATTGTTACCACATCCTCCAGCAGCAAGTTCCAGAGCTTAACTATTTGTTGAGTGAAAAAATATTTCCTCGTATGTGTTTTAAAAGTATTTCCATTTAACTTCCTTGAGTGTCTCCTAGTCTTTATACTTTTGGAACGAGTAAAAAAATCAATTTACTTCCACTCACTCTACATCACTCATGATTTTGTAGACCTCAATCATATCTCCCCTCAACCATCTCTTTTCCAAGCTGTAAAGCCCTAACTTCTTTAGCCTTTCCGATCTGACGAAGAAGGGCAACCTTCGAAAGCTAATCAAGAAATGTATTAAGTTATGTCCAATAAAAAAGGTATTATCTTATTTTCTTTTCCATGTTTTATTTTGTTTGATTTCTATTGATAACCTTTAAGAGTGGACTAACACGGCTACCACACCTCTCATACAAGAGGAGTTCCATCCCCTTTATCATTTTGGTTGCTCTTCTTTGAATTTTTTTCTAATAACTCTATATCTTTTTTGAAGATACGGTGACCAGAATTGAACACAATACTCAAGGTGTGGTTGCACCATGGAGCAATACAGAGGCATTATTTAATTTTCAGTCTCATTCACCATCCCTTTCCTAATAATTCCTAGCATGCTGTTTGCTTTTTTGGCTGCTGCTGCACATTGAGCAGAAGATTTCAGCGTATTATCTACAATGACACCTACATCTTTTTCTTGAGTGCTGACCCCCAAGATGGACCCTAGCATCAGGTAACTATTTTTATTTATTTATTTATTTATTTTTTAAATTTTTTTTTAAACTTTAACAGAAAAACATCTGTCAAGTGAAATACAGCCAGAAATATAAATATAAATCAACATCTTCCTTCAAAAGAATAATATTATATGCTTCATTTAGACCACAATAAATGCAGAAGAAAAAAAAAAGGGGGGGGTAGGGATTAGAGAAGATTATTAAGGAATTAAACAACACAATATTTAGTAACCTTTCTTCCCAGTCTATTAAACTTAAATTTACTACTTGGATAATTTAGAGTCCAGAAAGGATCTTAGCTGTTCTGGTACATAAAAAATGTATTTTGTCTGAGCCAACCATATTAAACATTTACAGGGGTAAACTAACATAAAGGAGCCACCTATATCTTTAATTTTTGATCTCATATTCAAAAATTCTTTTCTCCTTTGTTGTGTCGCTTTCGTGACGTCAGGATATAACCAAATTTTTTCCCCTCCAAACTGAGAGTTTATAGTTTTAAAGTATAATCTCATGATTGAGTTCATGTCCTGTTCAAAAACAAAGGAAACTACCAAAGTAGCTCTTTCGGTCACATTTTCTAGAGATTGTTCCAAAATTTCTGAAATATTATTCACATCAATTTCTTCTTTTCCTGTATCTTTTCTTTCTCCTTCTGCTTCTTTAGGTTTATTTGGAATATAATAGATTTTATTAATCGGTGGAATTGCTTCTGAGGAAATTTTTAAATTTTCTAAAAGATATCTCTTAAACAAGTCAAGAGGGTTAAATCCCAGGAGCTTGGGAAAATTAAGTACTCGTAAATTCAATCTTCTATTGTAGTTTTCCATATGTTCTATCTTCCTTCGTAAGTCAGAGTAATCTTTAACCACTACCGAATTGAACTCTTGCATTTGTAATACTTCTTTCTGTAACTTCAGAACTTTTGGTGTTAAGTCCTGTTTAACTAATTCTATTGATTCTTTGAGACCTTCAATTTTATGGTTTAAAGTTTTTACCTCTTCAGACGAGTTCTGTAATGTGGAATCCATTTGTACCAGTTTAAGCCAGATCCTATCTAGCTTCATCTCCGTGGTTCCCTCCAAAGCTTGCGTGATCTTCAATTCTTTGGGCTTCAGCGATTCCAATGGCTGAGTCGTTTCCCCAACAAGCTTCCCTCCGAGCGCACTTCCGGCAGACGTTTGGGTTGCTTCACGACTCGCCAGGGTCGCTGGACACGGAGGAATTATCGATGATGGTGGGGGAGAAAGGGATGTTTCGATCTCCAGCAACGGTTCCGCTTCCCCGGATACCGCTGCAGCGGATCCTAATCTCCATTGTTCCTGGGAAGACACGGGGAAGAAGCGTTCCAGGCTTGTTTGTATCGGGGAAGAAGTTGAGGTAGGCTGGGGTGCTAGCCTCATCGCCCCTTTGCGTTTCGAATGTGGCATTTCAATAATGAAAGTCACTATTGTTAAGATAATTCAAGAAACAAGCCGAGAGTGTCTTACACTACCCCCGATCACGGCGCCATCTTGCATCAGGTAACTATGATTCAGATTATTCTTTCCAATATGCATCACCTTGCATTTGTTCAAATCAAATTTCATCTGCCATTTAGATTCCCAGTCTTCTAATTTCCTAAGGTCTTCCTTCAATATTTTACTGTCCACACGTGTTTTAACAATCTTGAATAGTTTTGTGTCATCTGCAAATGTAATCACCTCACTCGTCATTCTGATTTCCATATCATTTATAAATATCTTAAATAGCACTAGTCCCAGTACTGATCCCTGCGGCACACCACTATTCACCCTCCTCCATTGAGAGAAATGACCATTTAATCTTACCCTCTATTTTCTGTTGAATAACTAATTCCTAACCCACTCCAGAACCTTGCCTCCTATCCTATGAATCTAATTTTCTGAGGAGTCTCTCATGAGGACCTTTATTAAAAGCTTTCTGAGAATCGAGATACACTACACCAACCAGCTGACCTTTATCCACATGTTTATTCATGCCTTCAAAGAAATTGGTGAGGCAAGACTTCCCTTGGCTGAACCTATGCTGACTCTGGAACTGTCCTTATAGAATATGAGGTTAGGGGACCTTTTACTAAGCTGCGGTAAAAAGGGCCCTGTACTAGTGGTGGGTGCCATTTTTGGTTTGTGCTGAGGCCCTTTTTACCACAGTGGTAAAAAGGATGAAAAAAGACATGGCCATGCAATAAGATTGGTCTTATTGCATGGCCATGCGGGGGGAGCACTACCACCACCCCTTGAGGTGGTGGTAAGGGCTCCATGCTAACCTGGTGGTAACCCCCTTTGGAAATATTTTTCAACTATTTCTACTAGCGCCGGAAATGCCATGCGTGGGGGGGGGGGGGTGGAACTACTGCCGTTGCCCGCATTGGGCTGGTAACCATTCTGGATTGCTGTGTTGGCCTTACCGCTTCTTAGTGAAAGGGCCCCTTAGCATGCAATTTTGTGCCTAACTTTGCAAGCACTTATGCCAGACACAGGATGCTATAAATGATCACGACCAACTACTTGATAACCAGTTAACCTTTGAAGCACAGGTGAACTCTGCAGTGAAATCCTGCATCTTCACCCTTTGGTAGTTCTGTGCAAGCCACTCATTCCTTGATCAATTGTCTCAAATTATATTTCTGCTTTCATTGCTAATATCTCATCCCAGTTATTATAGTGTAATTTATACTGGTCTCTCCCAATCTCTTTTGTGAAGAGTACAAGCAGTTCAGAACACAGCAGTTAGGATTATCTGTCACACTGGCTGCATTGATAATGTTGCCCTCCTATTAAAGGAACATCACTGGTTACCAGTCGTTTCCAGGATAAAGTTTATGATCCACACTCTGGTTCCCCTCTATACCTTTCATCTCACATTAAGGCATCGCCACACTGGGACAGACCAAAGGTCCATCTAGCCCAGCACCCTGTCTCCAACAGTGGCCCATCCAGATCACAATCACCTGACAAGATCCATGGAGCAAAGCATTTTATACTGCTTGTCCCAGGAATAGTGGATTTTTCCCTACATCCATTTAATAACATTGTATGACCTTTACCTTCAGGAAGCCGTCCAAACCTTTCTTAAACGCTGCTAAGCTAACTGCCTTAACCACATTCTCCAGCAATGAATTCCACAGTCGAATACCGCGCTGAGTAAAGAAATTTTTCTCTTATTTGTTTTAAACTTACTGCACTCCAGCTTCATCGCATGCCCCCTTGTCCTAATATTTTTGGAAAGAGTAAACAGACGCTCCACATCTATCTGTTCCACTCCACTCATTATTTTATATACCTCTATCATATCACCCCTCAGCCGCCTTTTCTCCAAGCTGAAGAGCCCCATCCACTTTAGCCTTTCCTCATAGGAAAGTCGTCCCATCCCCTTAATCATCTTCGTCGCCCTTCTCTGCACCTTTTCTAATTCCACTATATCTTTTTTGAGGTGCGGCGACCAGAATTGAACACAATACTCTAGGTGCGGTCACACCATGGACCGATACAGTCGCATTATAATATCCTCATTTTTTTTCCATTCCTTTCTTAATAATACCTAACATTCTATTTGCTTTCTTAGCCACAGCAGCACACTGAGCAGAAGATTTCAACGTATCATCAATGATGACTCCCAGGTCCCTTTCTCGTTCCGTGACTCCTAACGCTGAACCTTGCATGACGTAGCTATAGTTTGGGTTCCTCTTTCCCACATGCATCACTTTGCACTTGCTCACATTAAACATCATCTGCCATTTAGACGCCCAGTCTCCTAGTCTTGCAAGATCTTCCTGCAACCTTTCACAATCTTCCCGTGATTTGATGACCTTGAACAACTTTGTGTCATCAGCAAATTTGATAACCTTACTAGTTACCCTCACCTCCAGGTCATTTATGAAAATGTTAAAAAGCAAAAGTCCCAGCACAGATCTCTGAGGGACCCAGTGGTGTAGCTAGGGTAGTTGACACCCGGGGCCGATCATTTTTTAACACCCCCCCCCCAAATCCAGTACTAGGCATACCGAGAATACAAAACACTCAGGACCTATAGAGCAATTCTACCATACCATAAGCAGTAATTTGTACAAGTCACACAAGGAAAAGGAAAGCATCTTAAACACTACAGTGAGCACTAGAACATCAATTCACCTATTGTAAAACGAAAACAGACAGATTAGTACAGATCGTCGATCCTGCACAGTCAATGCCAACCGAAAGCCATGTCTTTTTCACAAACACAGATACACCCTAATCCACTATAGAATAAGTAATCATAAACTTTCTATTTAGACAAAAATTAAACTGAACCCCCGATGCCAGACTCTGCATACAATGCATTAATCCGCAAACAAACCTTTTCCGGAGATGGTAGAACAAGAGGACATGAAATGAGATTGAAGGGGGGCAGATTCAAGAAAAATGTTAGGAAGTATTTTTTCACGGAGAGAGTAGAGGATGCTTGGAATGCTCTCCCGCGGGAGGTGGTGGAAATGAAAATGGTAACGGAATTCAAACATGCGTGGGATAAGCATAAAGGAATCTTCTGCATAAGGAATGGATCCTCAGGAGCTTAGTCAAGATCAGGAGGCAGGGCTGGTGGTTGGGGTGCGGGGATAGTGCTGGGCAGACTTGTACGGTCTGTGCCAGAGCCGGTGGTGGGAGGCGGGACTGGTGGTTGGGAGGTGGGGATAGTGCTGGGCAGACTTATACAGTCTGTGCCAGAGCCGGTGGTGGGAGGCAGGGATAGTGCTGGGCAGACTTATACGGTCTGTGCCAGAGCCAATGGTTGGGAGGCAGGGCTGGTGGTTGGGAGGCGGGGATAGTGCTGGGCAGACTTATACGGTCTGTGCCCTGAAGAATACAGATACAAATCAAAGTAGGGTATACACAAAAATTAGCACATATGAGTTATCTTGTTGGGCAGACTGGATGGACCGTGCAGGTCTTTTTCTGCCGTCATCTACTATGTTACTATGTTACTATGTAGAGGATCTGGATTTGAGCTTTCTACTAAGAGCCTAAATTTGGCTTCCAGAACCTCTCTCCCACATTTTCCTATGCCATTGGTACTTATGTACCAAGACAGCCGACTCCTCCCCAGCACTATCTAAAATCCCGTCTAGGTGACCCTATACTTCAGTCCGCAGTTTACTGTTGCTTGATGATCATCGCCTCTGGCACCTTTTTTACTTGGCACCTTCTCTTTTGAATTCCCTTCCCAAGGATTTATGACTGAAATTGTCCTATCCCATTTTCAAAGCAAGTCTAAAAACACATCTATTCTCGTCTGCATTTGACATATCTTTTTACTGTACATCTCGTTCTCCTAAATCTTTTTCTTTTTTATTCTTTTTGTTCTTACCTTTCCTGTCATTATTGTAGTTCCTTTTCATTTCTTTTGTTGAAATTTTGTGCACCACTCTGCTGTTACTTATGAAGAGCACTATATTAAATGTAATAAACCATAAACCATACTTATTCATCCAGACCTGTCCACTGGCTACACCCCCTTTGGAGTTGTGCATGAGTTAAGTTAGAGCGCAGGTTAAAGAATAAGGGTGTGTGGTATTTTGGGGAATAACTACTAATGACTGACATTTAGCATTTCTTAATGCCAATAATTAATTATCACCTATTTAGCCAATTCACTTATGCATATTTTTCTCGCATTATTAACACAAGAAACATTCAAAATTTAGAGTTTTAAGGTAAAAAAAAAACAATAAGGAAAATGTAATTTCAAATAAAAGCACTTCCCTACTAACTTGCTTTCTTATTGCCATCCCCAAAGATTTCTGACTGGAATCACCACTCTTTTCTCTCCATACCATTCAATATCTTGCGTATGACTTTTTGCATTTTTCCCTCTCCTTAAAATGGTCAGCAGTATCTCATAATATCCTATTGCTATTTGTGCAGTGTATCATGGAACTCCTTGAGGCAGTTACTACTATCTTTTGTAATTCTTCTTTTTCATAACACTGTTATTTTTCCTAGCTTGGTAGTCCTTTTACAATACTATAATCTCCTTTTCACTAGTGCAGTGAATTTTCTGGTTCATATTTTGTTAATAATTTGAAACTATCCCTTTAGCTATTTCATCCTATGCCTTCTTATCAGACTGCATTAGCCTGGGCTTTCAGCTACTCCATTTCTTCTCAGACTGTATTTATGAAAATGTTGCATCGTAAAGTCTATAACATTCTACTTCCTTTCTCTAACTCTGATAAAATTGATTTGGGGTTAATGTTATGAAACAATTTTCATAGAGAAAACATATTTTAAATGTAAAAAATGACTGTTCACTGTGCACGGCACAGCTTAATTTCTGGGGAAACAATCTGAAATTCAGTCTTCAGAGCAGCAGGAGTGTTCTGCTTCATCCACTTCCTTCTAGGTGACCTGAAGGGAAGAAGAAGTGAGCCTAGAGCAATTGGAGGAGGAAGGTGGCCTCCCTTCTCTTCCATCAGCACCACCTGGAAAATGGCTGCACCAGCTCTGCCCAGTACATCCTGGGTGGGGGTAGTTGGGCTCTGTTGGTCCCATGGACCTCCAGCCCCTGTGTTTGACAGGTCTGGGCTTTTGACAACCCAGACATGTCAAACAAGTGCAGGAGGATTGTCAAGTGCGGGAGAATTGTGTCTGAGCGCATGCTCAGGCACAATCCTCCCGTATTTCTATCCCATGATCAGAGAGAATTGCACTCTTAAATTTGCATGCAATTATCTCTGATCATAGGTGTGGCAAAGCCCCACGCTGTCCCAGCGCTATTTTTAGAGTGCTGTTTGGAACAGCGTGGGGCTTTTGATCATCTGCTCTTCAGTTCTCTCACAGAGAGCAATTGGACGGATGGGGAAATTCTGCTCCTCCCAGTATGCCCAGAGGCAAGCAGTAACAAAACTCTAAAAGATACCGAGGCCTCGATGTTCAAAATTCTGGCACAGTTCTGAATAGCGCCGTAAAGTTAGGAAGCAGCACAGAAGAACAACGCCCTAATGCTCAATGTTAATGAAATGCAAATATAGGCGCATTCATAGCATTGAGCATTAGGGAATTCAGTGGGAGGATTGTTCTTGGCACAAGCACAGAAACGTTCTGCAGCAAGCTCAGCTCCTATGCACATGTGCCTGGTAAAACCCGGACATGAAGCACATATTGGTGTCTGTTTTCTGTGGCCTAAATATAAGCATTTTAAATTTTAGCTTGGATGATTGTGTTTATTTGAGTCCATGAATGTTTATTGAATTTTGCAATTTTGAAACATTACAATAGGATAATAACACTAAAATTAAACGCCCCTTTCATATAATCTTTTTTTAAACAAATTGCATAACAGAAAATTACAATCGGATAGTGGCTACAGAGAATAATAAGGCTCTAAATATTTATCAACAGGAGATCAAATTTTAATAGCTGAACATGTCTTACTCAGTTTCCCTGCTAGAGATATTTCAAATTTATGAATTTGTAAAACTAGGTGCCACCAAAAGATAGAGTTGAGAGTAGAGTTATCTTTCCAATGCATAAGAACCATTTTGAGTGCAGCAGTAAGTAGAATGTCCAGTAATTTTTGTTGGGAAATATCTAATTGATCCTGGACTGACACTGAACCAAGGAAGATAATAGGAGAGGTAATTTGACCTTGTATAGGAAGGAGTTTAGTTATAAAAATCCATATTTGGAACCCAAATTCCTTAGTTAATCTACAATCAAAAATCATATGGATTAGTGTGCCAGGATGCATGCGACAAGACCAACATTTGTTATTAGGAGCAAGCCCAGCTGCAGCCATCTTATGGGGAGTCCAAATCACCCTATGATGAAAGAAATATAAAGACTGTATGTAGCTAGCTGACATTCTAGGCTTATTTACCCTAAACTAGAGATAAGTCCATTGTTGAGGAGTAACATGAACTTGGAGATCATTTTCCCAAACTGAACATAAACTAAGCTTACTGCAGGACTTTTTTTGCAAAAATAATTTGTATAATTGTGATACCCTATGGCCTTTATGACATTTATCAGAAAGAAAAACATGTATTGAGGGTGATTTGAAGCTTAGTTTGGAAATTATATTATTATAAGTTAGACAATGTTTAAGCTGTAACCATTTAAAATACTGGTTAGCTTGTAAAGAGAAGGTAGAGCATAAGTCTTCAAAGGAAATGACAGTATTGTCAACGAATACATGTGCAATTGTCTTGATTCCACACTTTGACCATTCCTCCCAGAATATGGATAATTTATTGATTTTGAGCAATGGATTGCCCCATAATGTGGAGTGCAGTGAGATATTACTTGAAATCTCCATATGACTATCTAGTTCATGCAGACAAGAAAATGAGGAGGAAATTATATTGTTAGAGTTAAGATGTTTCAGTAAAAACATTGGTAAGAGATTAGGACTTAAGAAAGAACCCCACAAAAATTGCTCCACTGCTAACCAAATAGGAGAATAATGCAAAGGTGCAGTTAACCAATATGTTGCCTGTTGGAGAATAAATGCTTTATGATAAATAAAGAAATCAGGGAAAAGAACACCAGCCTTTTCTTTAGTATTCTTTATCATATTCAGGGCAATATTAGGAGGCTGAATATTCCATAAAAAATTTGATAGAATATTATCCATTTGTGAATAAAAAGTCTTAGGAAAAAGAATTGACAAGATACTGAGAATTAAGTTAATTTTAGGCATCAATATCATTTTAATTGTATCTAGGCGACCCCACCATGAGAAATGAAGAGGATTCCATGAATTAATTAGACTCTTGATCATATCTACGATATTTTTCCTATTTAAATCCAACGTTCCCTCCAAAGATGGGCAAACACTGATACCTAATGAGCAAATGCAGTTGGATGACCAAATCAGACCATGCGGCAAAATCATATCAGGAGTCACGTGAACATTAAGTGGCAATACTTCAGTTTTTTACTTATTAATTTTATAACCAGATAGCTTAAAGTAACCAGAGACGAGCTGAAACAGCGTAGGAAGGGAGTCATTAGGATTTGTTAAGAAAAGCATTATGTCATCTGCATATTTGGAGATTTTGACCTCTAAATTTCCAAACAAAAAAAAACAGCACCACGGGCCTTTAAAAATGGAACACAGTTCTTTAATGAATGAGCCTTGACAAAAAGACCCGACACGGGCTGTGTTTCGGTGACTAGCACCTGCGTCAGGGGTCTACATAGAATACAAAACATAGAAATAATATATTTTTAAAAATTTTTTTAAATATAATGAGTAAAACCAAAGATTAATATTTAGACTCATCAAGCATACATATATAAGCCTATATAAACACCTAAAGCATTTAATATTATAACATTGCATTTAATATTTTAACATTCTCATATATTATTATATAGTAATTTGAAAATAAATGGATAATTAATCAAAACAAAAATGGTAACTCACCACAGTGATGACGTGGAAAACTTGGGGAATAACTCGAATATATTCCTCTACAATATATTATTCCTTACTTTTGGACAAAAAATTTTTCATATATTAATATTATATGTTTAAAACGCTTATTTTAATTATTTATAATATATTTTATAAAAAGGTCATATTATATAATACTGGCTATAACTAAATTTCCCACAGGAACATCAGAGATATCCATATTGTCCCTAATTGCTATGAGGAGTGGCTCTAGAGCTATGTTAAACAAGAAAGGAGACAAAGGGCAGCCTTGCCTAGTACCTCTTTCTAGGCGAAAAGGATCTGATAGAGTATTATTAATTAGAATTCGAGCAGTTGGATTGTTATATAATACTTTAACTTGAGTCACAAAGAATTCTGGAGTGCCAAACCATTCAAGAACCTCAAATAAAAATTGCCACTCTATTCTATCAAAAGTCTTCTCTGCGTCTATAGAAAGTGCTATAATTTGAAGCATCTGGGATGTAGCTAAAATAGAAATCTGATGGAAGAGTCTTGAGTTATCCGAAATAAGATGATGAGGCATGAAGCCCACTTGATTTGGATGAATAATAATTTCAATAATTTTAGCCAGCCTATTAGATAATATTTTAACATAAATCTTATAGTCTACATTAAGTAGAGAAATTGGCCTATAGTTGGAAACTAAGGTATGATCTTTCTCAGGTTTTGGAAGAACTGTAATAGTGGCTTCAGCAAATCTATTATTGATATTTGGATTCACTTCTAGAGATTCAAAATAAGAGAGTAAATGAGGTAAGACATCTTTAAGGAATAATTGGTAGAATTCACAAGAAATGCCATCAGGCCCTGTAGATTTTTTGGTTTTCAATTGAGAAACTGCTTGTTGGAGTTCCTCTGAGGTTATGGGAGACTGCATATGCTTGATATAATTGACTTTCCTTTTGTTACTTGGAAATGTGTGCAAGAAGGGGAGAACAGGGAAAGGGAATGGGACTTGATATATCACCTTTCTGTGGTTTTTTAAACTACATTTAAAGCAGTTTACAAGGTATATACAGGTACTTGGGGCAATGGAGGGTTAAGTGAGTTGCCCAGAATCACAAGGAGCTGCAGTGGGAATCAAACCCAGTTCCCCAGGATCAGAGTCCACTGCACTAACCACTAGGCTACAAGGCATCCAAATCTGCTGAATCACCTAAGAATTCTGACTTATATAAAGCAGTATAGAAAGAATGAAATGCCTCTAGAATATCCTTTTCTATTACATTCTGCTTTGAACAGTCCTACACAAGGTTTAGGGGGCCTTTCTACAAAGCCACGCTAGCATTTTTAGCTTTTGGTAAAATCAGTAGGCAGTAAACGCTGAAACTCCCATAGGAAGTAATCGACTTCTCAGCATTTACCGCCTACTGATTTTTATCTCGAGCTAAAAACACTAGCATGGCTTTGTAAAAGTCCCCTAAATGCCTTACTGCATGTCATTTATAAACACTCCCTCTCTGTCTATTCCTCCCTGTTTTCCATTGTCCATTTAGTTTCTTTCCTTTTCTTATGATTTTATGGTAAACTACTTTGATTGTTCCTGAAAGGTAGCATATTAACAGGGGCATTTTCGAAAGAGAAGGGTGCCCATCTTTCGACACAAATCGGGAGATGGGCACCTTTCTCTCATGGGCGCCCAAATCAGTATAATCGAAAGCCGATTTTGGGCATCTCCAACTGCAGTCTGTCGTGGGAACGGACAAAGTTGACGGGGGGCGTGTCAGAGGCATGGTGAAGGCGGGACTGGGGCGAGTTTATCGGCCAAGGAGAGATGGGCGCGCTCGGCCGATAATGGAAAAAAGAAGGGCGCCAGAAGCCAGATTTTGGGTCACTTTTTCTGTACCCTTTTTTTTAACGAACAAGTCCCCAAAAAGTGCCCCAACTGCCCAGATGACCACCGAAGGGAATCGGGGATGACCTCCCCTGACTCCTCCAGTGGTCACTAACCCCATTCCACCAAAAAAAAAAGAACTTTAAAAACTTTTTTTGCCAGACTGTATGCCAGCCTCAAATGTCATACCCAACTCCATGACAGCAGTATGCAGGTCCCTGGAGCAGTTTTTAGTGGGTGCAGTGCACTTCACGCAGGCAGACCCAGGCCCATACCCCCACCTGTTACACTTGTGATGGTAAATGTAAGCCCTCCAAAACCCACCACAACCCCACTGTACCCACTTGTAGGTGCCCCGCTTCATCCCTAAGGGCTATGGTAGTGGTGTACAGTTGTGGGGAGCTATGCAAGGTGTTGACAGTATAATGTTGCTTGGTAGTCAACATATCCATTGAGTCTGGACCAGAGGTATTCAGATAAGAGATTAATATAGGCCACAATACCTTCTGTTTAATTTCTCATCTTGACCAATAGTGGCCTTGGATTGGTTTCTGTCTAGACATAATCATTCTCCAATTAAGGGTAAACTCTAGTAGAAAATTATCTGACCAAAACTAGAAGTTTGTTTTTTGTTTGTTTGTTTTTTGGGTGGTTTTTCTAACCGACGGTGTAAGGCAGGAGTTTCTGCGATTGAAGTCTTGGGGAGTTGGACAATTATCTAGAGGACTTGCTTTTATTAAACTCCCTGCTTGTGTATCTTTGTATTGAAATCTGGACCCCTGAGGCAGGAGTTGTTCATGCAGAAACACGGCCCGTGTCAGGTCTGATATTAATAAAGGACTCCTATTGTCTCAGTCTTGAAGGCCCAGCTGTGCTTTTTTCTGTGTTTGCTATTTGTGCATACTGTTTTACCCTCTTTGGTTACTGAGGGTAAAGACCAAGGCAGAGAAGCTTGCATCCTGGAGATGAATATTTGGCTGTACAAATGGTGCCATTAAAAGCATTTTGACTTCCTGAACCAAGGGATGCATTTCCAAGGGCTGATGAGCAGAGATGGTGTCCATCTATCAAAGAAGGGAAGACGTGTATTCAGCAACAGACTGGCTAACCTACTGAAGAGGGCTTTAAACTAGAATTGTTGAGGCAGGGTGATCAAAGCACCTAGGTAAGTACAGAAATTAGGAAAGCTGGCAAATTGGGCAACATTATAATAATGGGTGATTTCAATTTCTCTGATATTGACTGGATAAATGTTATATCAGGAAGTGCTAAGGAGGTAAAATTCTAGATGTAATAAATGACTGCTTCTTGAAGCAACTAGTCCAAGAATCAACAAGAGGGTGAGCAATTTTAGGTCTAGTCCTTAGTGGAATGCAAGGCATTGAATGAAATGTAATGGTGTTGGATCTGCTTGGAATTAGAGATTATAACATGATCAAATCTAATCTGAAACCTGGAGTGAAGTCACTAAGGAAATCTACTGTAACAGCATTTAATTTTTGATAGGGCAACTATGACAAAATGAGGAAAATGGTTAAAAAGAAGCTAATAGGATTTGCATCAAAGGTTAGGACTTTAAATCAGGCATGGATGTTGTTTAAAAATATCATCATGGAAGCCAAGACCAGATGTATTCCACGTATTACCAAAGTTGAAAAGAGCAAATGACAGCCAGCATGGTTAAAAGGTGAAGTGAAAGAGGCCATTAGAGCCAAAAGAACAACTTTCAAAAAATATAAAAAGGATCCAAATGAAGAAAATAAGAACCAGATGGCATACACTCCAGGATACTGAAAGAACTCACACATAAAATTGCTAATCTGCTGTTAGTGATATGTAACCTGTCTTTTGCCCCTAGTACCTGAAGATTGGAGGGTGGCCAGTGTAACGATTTTTAAAAAGGGTTCCAGGGGTGATCCTGGAAATTACAGACCATTAAGTCTGACTATACCCAATATAGGGGAAAAAAGCTAACTCACTGTATGAATGCTTCACATAATTAGAAGTGTTATATCTGTAGTTACTACTACTATTTATCATTTCTATTGTTCTACTAGATCTATACAGTGCTGTTCACATGATATGCAGGTACCTTCTCTGTCCTGAGTGGGCTCATATTCTAAGTTGGTTTTGTTTTTCTGTATCTGGCATAATGGAGGGCTAAGAGACTTGCTTGCCCAGGGTCACAAGGTGCTGCAGTGGGAATTTATCTAAGTCCCTCAGGATCTCAGCCAGTGGCATACCAAGGGGGGGGGGGGGTGGTCCGCCCCGGGTACACGCCGCTGGGGGGGTGCTGCACGCCTGTTGGCTGAGTCCGCTCGTTCCCTCCCTGCTGCTCCCTCTGCGCGGAACGGGTTACTTCCTGTTCCAGGGCAGAGGGAGCAGCAGGGAGGGAATGAACGGACTCGGCCAACAGGCGCGCGGCACACCCCCACCAGGTAAAAATGCACCTGGGGGGGAAGGGAGTAATTTTGCCAGTGGGGGGGGGGGGGCACGCTACACATGGGGGGGGTGCATCGGCAATCTGCCCCGGGTGTCAGGCAGCCTAGGAACGCCACTGATCTCAGCTTACTGCACTAATCATTAGCTACGCCTCCACTCTACTGGTTAGCTACTTGCCCAAGTCTACATTCACTGGCTGATATGCTTTCACACAAAGACATGCCTCTCCTTGTATTTCAGGACTTAATACATTGAATTCTTATTGCCTGGTAATACAACCTTAAGTTGAACAGCACTATCCCTCTCACTGCTTTATCCATATGGCTTCAAAGCACTTATCCATGCTTTACAAAGCTAGGCATATAAAGCTCAGTGAATACCTGTGGTAAGGTATTACACAGGACATATTAGAATAAATTAAAAAAGCCTGAATTGAATATTCATGTTAAGAATATTAATTCTTTCTGCTCAACATACTAATAACTCATTCCATTCCTTTGCATCATACTTAATTACGCATATTAAGGGGACAATTTTAACCTTAAAAGTATCTCAAAGTTTAGGGACAATTGCTATACCAATATACATAAAGCCTGATGTTACCAGCTTGAAATTGGTCAGACAGACAGACAAACTAGCACAGTGTACCAAAGCCCAACCAGCACTACTGTCAATGTACCACAACTAAGGGGGTCTTTTACAAAGGCACAATAGCATTTTTAGCGAGTGCTAAATGCTAGAGATGCCCATAGGAATATATGTAGTGAAGCTTGTAGAATACCAATTTTGTTCTAATAACCAATCAAATACGAGATATCTACATATGCAAAGATAAGTATTAAATGGAGGAAAAAGCCTCAAACGAACCGCTAGGGCACTCCTTTTGTTAATAAATCAACCAATCTGCTCGTCATTGACTCATGGAGTGCCCTATTGTCTTAGCATTTAAAGATAAAAAGAACTGTACCTTATTGAACAATTCTACCAAGCTCAGGGGAAAAAGATAGATAGATAGATAGATAGATAGATAGATAGATAGATAGATAGATAGAATACCCCATTATGATCCTCTCTTTTCAAAAACCAAAGAGTTTTAACATATTAGCCTTTCATCATGATAGGCTTTCAAACTCCTTTTATCATTTTTGTTAGCTTTCTTTCAACTTTTGCTGTTTCTGCTATATCTTTTTTGAAATGGGGTGACTTGAACAGCACACATTACTCAAGGTGTAGTCTCATCATGAGCTTATACAACAACATAATATCATCAGCTTTTCAAATAATCCCTAGCATTCTATTTGTTCTTTTGGTAACCACAACTGATTGGATTGAAAATTTTCATTGCTTTCTTCAAATAACTCCAAAATTATTCATTTTGTTGGGTGGTGACACTTGAAGTTGGGTTTACTTTTTCCTATTTGCATCATTTTGCGCGTGTCCATTTTACAGTTCATCTTCCTTTTAGATAATCACTTGCCTGCTCTCACAAAATCCTTCTGCAAATATTCC
Source organism: Microcaecilia unicolor (assembly GCF_901765095.1). Lineage (NCBI taxonomy): Eukaryota > Metazoa > Chordata > Amphibia > Gymnophiona > Siphonopidae > Microcaecilia > Microcaecilia unicolor. The sequence goes on along the minus strand of NW_021963039.1, from coordinate 202,341 downwards.
AATCCTGTGCTGTTTTAAGGATAATTATTTTCTGTCTCACTCATTGCTCCTTTCTCTATATCATTTATGAATATATTAAACAGCATTCAACATTGACCCTTTTCAATTTGCAAAATAAATAAATTAGCCTTGCTTCCTATTTGCTGTCTGTTAGCCAGTTTCTAATCCACAATGAGGTATTATCTTCTATCCATAAAATATTGAAAGATAAATAAACTCTCTTCATCAACTAGAAGATTGAGTAAAAAGAGCAAAGTCTAGCATACTTCCCTATACCTTACCATAGGACATCCTTGATATCATTGGTTGGCTCAAAACACCCAATACAAAAACTTAAAAACTACACAAATTCACTATGGTGGAGAAAGACATTGGGAGAAAAACACCCAAGTCAAAAACTTCACCCACTATGTCAAAAGTTTCAAAAATAGTTCCTTGCATAGAGAAAAAAAATAGAAACAACAACATAACAGAAAAACAAAAAAGAATTTTCAAAAAAAAAAGGATTGAGTTAGAAAGAACAAAGTTTAAATATGTGAGCTACAACTTAATTGTGAAAACAGAATAAGTCGGTACTTAGCTAAATAAAGTCTTCACGGGACTGGTAATATGAATCTACCAATCATCCCAAATTCATATAACAAACTCCCTACTATTCTGTGCTGATAATAGCTTATCCAAAAGCCTCCAACTCCTCAGGCTTCAACTATAGTCACAGTCTGCTGGCACAATTGATCCATTCCTACCAAAGGGCCTTTTGTTTTGCCAATGGTTTTGAGAGCAATGCAGATAAAACTGATGTGAACAAAACCTGGATGCTTTCAAAAAGTATTGCTTCAGAGAAAGAAATGTATCCTAAATTACAGGCTGCAGGAAACAAATACATCTTTTGACACATATCTAGCAGACGTTAAGGGGTCCTTTTACTAAGCCGTGTAAGCATCTACGCATGCCCAACGCACGGCTACCGCGTGGCTCTTGCAGTAATTTCATTTTTGCCATGTGGCTGAAAACTAATTTTTATTTTCTGCCACGCATATCGGACGCACGCCAAGTGACATTTGGCACGCAAAGGTCATTACCACCTGGTTGCTGTGTGAGACTTTACCGCTAGGTCAGTGACTGGCGATAAGGTCTCAGCTCAAAAATGGATGCGTGCCGATTTTCATTTGGCTGCAAGTCCATTTTTGGCAAAAAATTTTAAAAGGTCTTTTTTACAGGTGTGTTGAAAAATGATTCTGCGTGCACCCAAAACCCGTGCCATTTTTCAGCGCACCTTAGTAAAAGGACCCCTAAGAGTCTAATAGAATAGTGTGAGTACAGATCTAGAACAGTTAATCATATGGGATAGAATTGACGGGCTGGAGTGTAAATTTTAAGGAACATTGATGTTAGCTTCAGAACTTTTAATACAGGAACAGTGCTAGGCAGACTTTTACTGTCTGTGCCCTGAGAAAGGCAGGGACAAATCAAACTCAGGTACATATATAAAGTGTTACATACCATGTAAAATGAGTTTATCTTGTTGGGCAGACTGGATGGACCGTTCAGGTCTTTATCTGCCATCATTTACTACATATCTTACTATGTATTGGCATCAGGGATGATGCTACTCAGCGGAAGCTTCTCTAGACAAAAAGGCTACCTTTGTAAAACATCATTGCAGTATGCTGCATGAATAAGGTTGCCTTTAAGCACATGAAGGACATGATTGGTGAGGAAAAAGTCCAGCTAGAAGCTGGCCAGAAGGGAATGGCAGTCATGAGGCAAAGAAGAAAACATGCCCTGCATATGGGGAACTTTAAGTGCTCATGCGTAAGGTTTGGCATGTAAATGTGGACATACACTAGTATTCTATATCAGTCATTGTGCATAACTCCTCATTATAGAATATTAACTTAGGAGGTCTTTTACTAAAGCTTAGCTCAAGTTATCTGCAACAGGGCCCATAGGAATAAAATAGGCTCTGCTGCAGATAACTTGAGCTAAGCTTTAGTAAAAGACCTCCTAAGTTAATATTCTATAATGAGGAGTTATGCGCAATGACTGATATAGAATACTAGTGTATGTCCACATTTACATGCCAAACCTTAGGCATGAGCACTTAAAGTTTCCCATATGCAGGGCCCCATATGCAAGACCCCCTTAGCACCCAGTGTTTGGCACCTAAATTTCCACGATATCTATATTTACCCTACTATAACTAAGATCAGTTCCTAACTGTATATATATTATTTGCTTTCACTTTAGCCACCCATCTATTTATTCCAATGGTTTTGTCTCACCCATCTTCTTCTATCTATGTTTCAACTGCACCAATTCAAGCGGTTGCTAAAAACGCATCTGTTTGTCAAAGTCTTTTTGGCTACATAAAAACTTATCTGATTGACTCTTACAGGATTTTTTAAATTATTTTTATTACTTGTTTGTATGCCAGGACCAGGTTATTGATCATGTTTTAGCTTAATATACCTAGCAACTGTTACATGTTCAAGACTATGAGGCTCATTTTCAAAGCACTTAGCCTCCCAAAGTTCCATAGAAACCTATGGAACTTAGCCTCCCAAAGTGCTTTGAAAATATGCCTCTATGTATGTGGATATTGTTACCCACCTTGTATAAAGGCAGGATATAAATGTAGCAAGTACATAAATAAATATCTACAAGTAATTTGAATGTTTAATGCATGCCTATTAAGTTTTTTTTATATTGTGCTGAAATCATGAGTATTGTATCTTTGTTAAATGACTGTTTTTTCATGCTGCCTGTTATAGTATCATTCACATGACATTTATCATATTTATGTTGTATTATTGTTTTACAGTGTTGTTAAATGTGTATATATCTGATATAGGATTCAGTTTGCCATCTCTAAGTTTACCTCATTGACTATATTTATGCTTATATGTGCAGACCTGTCAAGTCTCTCACATTCAGCTAGTGGGGCCTGGGTATCTCGGCCAGTGATTCAACCAGTGCCATAATTTTGGAGTGGACTTAAGCTGAAAGTGAGGGGGTAGAGGCAAGACCCCCTCACAGTTATGTGGGGGGAATAGATGCTGGATAAGGAATATAGTACAGTGAACTGAACCACTTTTTCTTACCCATCCCTGCTGTCACTGGTATAAATAAAATATTTTCTGGAATGTCCATGGGATGGAGATTTGCCAGGGGGTGGAGCCATGAGGTAGAGTGGGTAAGGCCAAGGCAGAGTAGAGCGAGGCTCGGGATGTGTACTAAAATCTCCCTCTCAAAACTTGGGACCCCTTGGCAGCTCCATATGTGGGCATTTAACTGTTTTTATGCTGTTAACAAACTGGTAAGTTTTATGTCAGCTAATACACCCCAATAAATAACTACATTAATAAGTAAGATTGCACCTAGTTTTAGCTGCTAAAAATGACCATAAATGTTAATACTTGTCTTGTATGTTCATTAATGACATTGAATAAAATACCAACATAAAAGTATGTGTGGTGTTCACATGGGGGTAAATTCTATAAATGGCACCTAATGTAGACCCCGAGATAATGTGCGCAGAGTGCAAATTCTGTAATGGCAGTTTCATGCCTCAGTTTAAGCATGAACACTTATGCCATGTCAAAAGCTGGTATAAGTGCTTGTGCATAGCAGTTGGTAGTCAGATGCGAAACCCCTAATATTCTATAACATGCACGCTTAGGGCCTCTTTTACAAACCGCGCCATTGCTGGACTATAGGGTGGATGGAAAGGGAGAGGGGACATGGAAATGCTGGATCATAATGGTGGAGAAGAGAGAGTGGGGTGAGGATGCTGGGCTACAAGGGTATAAGAAGGGAGTGGGAAAGGAGATACTTGGCATGGTAGAGCGGGGGGGGGGGGGGGGGGTTCTCAAGGAAATAAGTGAGAGGAGGACAGTAAGTTCCGGGGGTAGGAGTGTAGAAATAGGGAGTGGGTGAAAGAGAAGGGAATAAGTGAGACAAGACAGGTAGGAGGTGAGAGGAGGATCTGGAAAGTTGATAGGTAATGGTAAGTGAAATATAGATGGAGAATTGAATTGTGAGAAGGTGACTTTTGAGGAGGGAGACAGAAAAGAGAGAAAGAGGAAATAAATCAGAGATGGATATAGTGAGGGAATAGAAGATAAGGGAGAAGTGGTGAAAGGGCAAATGGACCACACCCACTGAAAGAGAGCAGAAGACAGACAGGAAAACAGAAGAGAATAAACTGGAAAAATACCCAGACAAAGGTAGAAAAAAAGTGTTTTATTTTGAATATATTTGGTGGAACATGTTAGCTTTGGGAAATGTATATCATGAATGTCGTATTTTGCTCAGTACAAGAGGAAATGCATTTCTGTTTTTATTTCTCCTATTTTGTGGTATATGCCTAGTTTGACTTTTTGGGGTTCTCAGTTCAACTTTTGTCTTTATACTTGCATTTCTTATTTTTGATCCCCTGTTCTGTATTTGATGTAGGTTTGTCTTTGTTTGGTGTGTGATGGTTGTGTGTTATTCTGTTTGTGTTACAATTTTTTTAGATTTTGTGTCATCTCGTGTACCTTGGGCAGGGCGTTGGGGGGTACGCCCTGGGTTCTGGCAGTGAGGGGGTGAGCGAGCAGGCACACGGCTGTCGGCTCTGCTGTTCCCCTGCCCCAGAACAGGAAGTTGACATCAGATCGAATAGGGGACCACCAGAGTCAACAACCATGTACCTACTCCGTATACCTCCTTGCTTGGAGGAGGGGAGAGTGTGCTGCCTGGGGGGGGGGGGGGGGGGGGGTGGGGGGGGGAGGCACTGTCCCAGTTGCATATCAGGTAGGTATGCCTCTGTGTGTTATTTCACAATGTGCCTGATAGTGGAGAGATGTATTTCACTATTACAGAGATGACATGAGAATCAGATTTTTTTTTTTGTTAATTTTTGTATGGTAACTTCCATGGAGAAAATGTGTTGATTATTATCTACACTTGTTTGTTGTTGTTTTTTTGGGGTTTTTTTTTGGGGGGGTAGGGTGGGGGAAATAAGGTTTTGTGGATGCAAAGCATGTTTACCCTTAATACATAAGAACTGACATACTGTATCAGACCTAAGGTCCATAAGAGTCATGTATATAGTGTGTCACAGATGTGAGCAACATCCATCGGTGTGTCCTGACTCCTGACTGAAAACAAAGTTGAGAACCACTGAGATATAGGGATATCAATTGTATAATCCTACCAAATTTCAGCCTCAGGTATGGACTAATTACATCTTTAAAAAATAAGAAACATTTATCAATAAAAAAGGAATTATCCACAGAAATCACATTCTTGCATTTGTGAAAAAAAAGATTGCATAGACCTATTCTATTGACTATATAGTACATAAAACTTTCAAAAATCAAAGTTGCCCCTCCAGACTTTTATAGCTTTTATTTTTGTAACCCTTCCTTTAGTACTTTTTCACTCAGGGGGGCCACACATTACTCCAAATTTCTCCAGTTTGCTGAAACTCTATTACAGAAAAGCCATGTTAAAGAAAATAACAGGCAAGAAAGGGATAAGTAATATCTAACACCTATGAAACAGCTTTATATGGATTTGTTTTTATTCAGTCACATCATGGACACATTGCATCTGATTTCATTTAAAAATGTTTCCCTGCATTACTGTCACAGGTAAAATATAGCATTTATTAGGTTTGCAGATGCTTGAGAATAAAGACAAATAGATCTGCTTAGTGTGAAACTGAGCAATAATGAAAAAAAAAAAAAAACCTGAAAATTATCACTGTAGAGATTAAGTAAATTTAGCCTCACTCTGATTTTTTTAAATGTATTTATCAGTAACTGTGATGTACACACAGCATGAAGGCCACTGTTATTTGCGGTATTTTGGAATGTAACTTTTTTTAGAAAGTAAAAAGGGATATAAAGCAATATTACTTAAATCAGTAAGGGATCCTTTTACAATCTGGGCCCATGAAATGGCTGTGTGTTGATGTCACTTGTTACTGCAGCTGGAATTTTCGATTATTTAAAATTGAAGTCGTAAATGGCTCACGTGATAATAAAAATATTAACATGTGGCAAGTTACTGCCTGAGCCCTTACCGACACCTATTTAGCAGGCGGTAAGGGCTCATGTGTTAACATGGCAAGAATCAAGACAGTGTGCAGCGATGGCCAGTTACCACTGGGCACACCTACACATGCCCCTGTGCAAAAATACAGAAAACTAATCTCTGGCATGGGAAATGCCACACGACAAACACAAAACTACCACAGGGCACCTGGGTATGCCACGTGGTGGTGCTGTTTTGCCGCGAGCTACCCACACGGTAGCCCTACCTTGGCTTAGTAAAAGGACCCCTAAGTTATTCAATATCATAATCTTTAAACTAAAGGCAAAGCACTGACTATTGGAAATTTGCGAATGTTGCACAACTGCAGGCACTGACATGGTTTAGTTTGGTTCAATAATAGTTGAATTTGAATAAAATATATCCTCATAGATCTGTATGCCGATAATACACAAGGAGAACTGAATTGGACTGCTCACAGATCTAGGGGTTAGATTTGTATTTATCACTTAAGCTGGCCCTGCAATTTATAACCATTACTGCAAACATAAATCTTGCATTTGTTACAATTTATTGCTAATGCATCCGGAGCAAATAGTACATTGGGCCTCATTCAATTATAATGAACAAAAAAAAAAAACATTGAGTAAGCACATAGGTAGCTGAGAATTAATTGCATACAGTTATGATTCATTCCTAAATGTTAAATCCTTTTTCAGGATGGAGTGAATTTTAAAACCCTTAAGTACTTATTTAGTCATATGAAGAGTACATTTTTAATATGTGAATTAGCTTATACATATCAGTAGCACTTTTAGTCAAGGCTATACTTATATGTGAAAGCATGTGGAGATTTAAAAGAGGAACTTCCTGGTATGCATGTTTTCTCTGTTTTAGAACCTGAATGGAGTGGAATAGATAAACATGAATCAAGTACAAAGACTAGAGGATGCTCCATAAAGTTAGATAGTTGCACATTTGAAACAAATAACAGAAAATATATTTTCACTATACATACTGTTAAGCTTTGGAATTTACTACTGGAGCAAGTGATAAAAGCAGTTAATGTAGCTGGTTTAAATAAAAAAGGTTTGGACAGATTCCTGGAGGAAAAATCCATAAACAGTTATTAAGATAGATCCTGAGAAAAGCTACTGCTTTTCTCTGAGGTTAAAAAAGATGGAATCTTCTACTTTCTGGGTCTCTGCCATGTACTTGTGCCCTGGACTGTCCACTGTTAGGAACAAAGGAGGATTCTGGGCTAAATGGACTCTTGTCTGACCCAGTATGTTCTTAGGTACTCATATCTCCAAAATTTTATCCATTGTCATTTTTTCCTGCTCAAAGTCATGCAAAATCCCCAAACCTCAAGCTCCACCAAAATGTTTGCGCCAACAAAGTTTTGTATTTTTTTTAAACTTGGGATTTTGAGGTCTGCTTGGCAGTAGTGATTTATGCACCAATCTGACAAGGGTATCTGCCATCCTCAGATCGAAGTGGCAAAAAGGCTATTCTAAATTTAACTGCTTAGTAATATGAATAGTAGATGAATATTCCTGCTACCTCTAGGCTGGCACAGTCATCGATATGCAAGTATATTTAGTGTCACCAACTGTCTAGATAGTGGCACTAAATATAAAAACACTATCTGCATTGGCTGAATATTGACATGCTAATTTATGCAGGGATCAAGTGTGGATTTTTTTGTAGAACTTGCTATTTCCAAACGTTTTGGCATGCTTTCCAAAAGAGTTATGGATGTACTGATTGTTAAACCTATAGAGAGCGATTCTATATATGGCGCCTAAAACAAACTGGCGCTGAAATTAGTGCAAACTAAGCGTATTCTATAATCAGTGCCCAGATTTAGGCGCAGATTATAGAGTATGTTTAGTTGATATTTCAGCACCTAAATCTATGCACATCCATTTACACCAATGAAAATGTGGCGTAAATCCCAGTGCATAGATTTAGGCACACTGGGCTATATTCTATAACTAGGTGTGTAAATTTCAGAATGCCCATGAAACGCCTATTTCCCTGCCCATAACCAGGCCCCATTTTGCCTGCACACATTAGAAGTTCAATGTATATCATTACAGAATAGGCTTAATAAGGTGTGCACCTAAATTCTAATCAGTGCCAGTTAGTGCTCATTATTGCTTGTTAAGAGCAGTTATCAGTGCTCATTAGGTTGTTAAGGGTTTTTTTGTTTTATTAAAGATTAGCTCAAGTTATCTGCAGCAGGACTCATTTTATTCCTATGGGCTCTGCTGCAGATAACTCAAGCTAATCTTTAGTAAAAGACCCCCTAAACTTGTTAAATTACACGCATTGCAAAATTGAAGGTGAACAAAGCCAGGGCTGACGAAAGGGGGGACTGGGGGGGGGGGGGGGACAAAAATACCCTGGGCCCAGTGCTGGCAAGCTTCTTCCTGTTTCCTGGTCTATCTGTCTCTCTTCTTCTGCTCCTGCATGCCGGAACCAGGATGATTGCATTAAAGCGATAATCAGGGTCACCGAGGTTATCGCTTTAATACAATCGTCCGGGTCCTGGCACACAGGAGCAGGAGATGAGAGACCGAGAAAGGTAAAGGGGTGGGGCAGTGGCCCAAATGTGGGGGGTGGCATGAATGTGTGTGTGTAGGGGGGGGGTGCTAGTATGGGGGGTGGCACAGCAGCGGCCAATGTAGGGAGGCAGTTTTTCCCTGGGACCGGCTGTGTCTCTCTGCGACCCTGGACAAAGCCATGGGACTGGACGGGATCCATCCCTGGATATTGAGGGAACTCAGAAAGGTTCTGGTGGGTCAGGTTCTGTGGGATTAGAGAAGAGCAGATGTGGTCCCTCTTCACAACAGTGGTTACAAAGAAGAAATGGGAAACTTCAGGCTGGTAAGCCTCACTTCGGTAACTGGAAAAGGAATGGAAGCATTGCTGAAGGAAAGGATAGTGAATTTTCTGGAAACCAATGGGTTAAAAGATCCATGGCAACATAATTTTGCCAAAGGTAAATTCTACAGAATTAATTTCATTGAATTATTTGACTGGGTGATCAGAAAATGGGATCGAGGACATTCACTAGATGCTACACGGATTTCAGCAAGGCCTTTGATTTGGTTCCTCATAGGAGGCTTTTGAATAAACTTGACAGGCTGAAGCTAGGACCCAAAGTAGTGAACTAGATTAGAAACTGTTGATAGACAGACGCCAGAGGGTGGTGATCAATGGAATTAATTTGAAGGAAGGAAATGTGAGTAGTGGAGTGACTCAAGGATCAGTGATGGGGATGATTCTGTTCAATGTATTTGTAAGCAACATTGCCGACGGGTTAAAAGGAAAGGTTTGCCTCTTTGTGGAAGATACCAAGATTTGTAATGGCGTGGACACCCCGGAGGGAGTGGAGTACATGAAAAATGCTCTGCAAAAGTTAGAAGAATGGTCTAATGTTTGCCAGTTAAAAATTTAATGCAAAGAAGTGCAGAGTGATGCATTTAGGGATAAGAAATCCAAGAAAGCTGTATGTGTTAGGAGGTGAGAGGCTGATATACACAGACAAGGAGAAGGGATCTTGAGTGACAGTGTCCAAGTATCTGAAGGTGACAAAACAGTGTGACAAAGCGGTGGCTGTAGCCAGAAGGATGCTAGGCTGCATCGAGAGAGGTGTTACTAGCAGAAGAAAGGAGGAGTTGATGCCCCTTTACTAATCATTAGTGAGGCCTCACCTGGAGTATTCTGTTCAACTTTGGAGGCCGTATCTTGCTAAGGATGTAAAAAGACTTGAAGTGGTCTAGAGGAAGGCGACAAAAATGGTATGGGATTTTTGGCAAAAGACGTATGAGAAGAGAATGAAAGACCTGAATATGTATACCCTGGAGGAAAGAAGGAACAGAGGAGATATGATACAGATGTTTAAATACTTGAAAGATATGAATATAGAAACAAATATTTTCCAGAGAAGGGAAAACAGTAAAACTAGAAGGCATGAATTGAGGTTGCAGTGTTGTAGACTTAGGACTAATGTCAGGAAATTATTTTTCATGGAGAGGGCAGTCAATGCCTGGAATGCCCTCCTGAGGGAGCTGCTAGAGACAAAAATGGTGACAGATTTCAAAAAGACATGGATGAACCCAGAGGATTTCTAATTATAAAAATGGATGGTATAAAAAAACAGGATGTCTGAATGTATGTGGATGTGTTGAGTGGCGCTTAAATGGCAACTCCATATGTGAATAACTAAGGCCAGGCAGACTTGTACGGGCTGTGTCTCACATATGGCAATCTGGTTGAGGATGGACTGGAAAGTGCTTCGACAGCAAGTTCAGTAGCTGGAGCATGGGAACAGTGCCAGCCAGACTTTTACAATCTGTGTCCTGCAAATGGCAAGATGGATTTGAAGAAGCTAGAGTGGGCTTTTATGGCAACTCCAGTAGCTGGAACATAAGACAGTGCCAGGTGGATGTCTACAGCCCATGTCCCAGAAATGCCAAGAAAGACCAGGATCAATTATTTTATATCACATTCATTGTTGGTTTAATCATGAATTGACAATGAGTGTGACTGTTGAGCAGACTGGATGGACCATTCAGGTCTTTATTTGCTATAATTTAGTGTGTTACTGTGAAAACAAACAAAAACACCCCCCCCCACACACAAAAATTCATATTGCGTCATTTGTGAATTCAAACTTCTATTGACCTATATGTGCATTCACTCTGCCGCTCCCCAGTACCTCTCCACTCGTCTCCCCCTACGTCCCTCTCGAGTACTCCGTTCTGTAGATAAATCTTTATTATCTGTCCCTTTCTCCTCTACTGCTAATTCAAGACTCCACTCCTTTTATCTCGCTGCACTTCACGCCTGGAATAGACTTCCCGAGCCTGTATGTCTAGGCCCGTCTTTGGCCGTTTTCAAGTCCAAACTCAAAACCTACCTCTTTACCACTTGCGTTTGACTCCTGACTCACTTGCCCTGTCCTTTATCCTCACCGCTTTATTCCCTTACCCTTAATTGTTCTGTCTTAAGTGTACTGTCTTATCTAGATTGTAAGCTCTTTGAGCAGGGACTGTCTTTGTGTATGGTGTACAGTGCTGCGTATGCCTTGTAACGCTATAGAAATGATAAGTAGTAGTAGTAGATTGTGTACACTATTTGGCAAAGAGAACACCCATTGTGCATGCACAAAGTATTGCACATTTGCAAACCTCTGTGCATGCATACATAGCATGCACTCTGTATGATGTCATTAGGTGAGGGGCAAAGGGTATAATGTCAAGGACCTCTTGGCATTGAGTATTGCACTCATTCTCATTTGGTAGCAGGACAAGTGCAAACAGGATCATTACAGTAACACCTGGGCAGGCAGTGGGTATTACTTTGGTTAAAGCACAGGCTCTTATGATAGATTGCAATAAGCTTGAAGATTATCAAAAATGTAAAGGTCTGCAGGAATGACAGAACATGGTTGTTTCATGTTCCAAGTGCTTATGTTGTTTAGAAGTTTTGATACCCCATTGTTACTGTGTGCAGGTCACAGGGCTTACAAAGTTAAAGCATATCATAAAATTGGAAGGAACACCAAACAAAGATAGGAGAGATTAGAAACCAACCATATCAAGACTCATTCATGCAATGGGAAGGGAGAGAGGCAAAGCAAACCCAATACAAGGGCTGCTGCAGCCGAGCAGGCCATCTCAGCTTCAGGAGGTCATAACAGAGATGCCAAATACATTTTTTGTAAAAGTATTTTCAAAAGAATTTTAAATTTGGTAAATGACAACTGTGTCATGTGGCTAGATGACTGGCAAGGGTTAATATAAATGAAACGTAAAGGTCTGTTTGCTGGTGAGTGCTTTCTCAACTTAGAGCCAGATTTTCAGCCAGTGCAAAAGACACATTCATTTAAGTGTCAGTAGCAGCACTTAAATTAATATGTATATTCAGAGCCACTTTCCATTTATCTACTAGTACCAGATATATGAAAAGTGCAGTCATGGTGTTGGCACTATCCATTTAGATCAGGCCTATACTAGACTTATTAATTAATTGCCACTAAATAGACAATTTTATTCTTTTCTTTCTTTATTTATAAATTACAAAATTATACAATATTCAAGAATAACTTGATAGGCAAAACATCTGAAATTAACAGAAAGTAATAAGAAAACAAGAGAAAAATATATGCAAATACTATCTGCTTTAGGCAACCATAACCATAAACTAAAAATGCCAAACTCCCACTATTTGAGCTGAGATACAGGGAAATCCAGGAAGGATAAAAGGAACTGATGATACCATACTAACAATAAAGAAAATATAATATATAAAGGAAATCCAAAAATAAAGGCGGATTTCATGAGCTCAAACATAGAGCTCTGAAACTTCTTATGCAGCCTCAAGCATGAGTTCTGGCTGGTCATCCTCCACAGCAAAGATGTCTACTTAGATGCTGATATGTTTTTTATGAGGATGATGAAACTGTGTTTTTTGGTTTTTTTTTTTTACTTGCATTTGATGATTATATATGTATATGAATGTGATTGTTATGATTGGGGTCTGAACCCCTCTCAAACTTACCTCTTTCATGGGGGTCAGCTTCTTAGCTGGTTTCTGTTTCTTTTCTCTGTCCTTTCTGAGCTGGCTCTGTCTCTCTGTGCTGGCAGCTTCCAGCAGCATGGCTCTAATTGTTTCACTATATTGCACCTGTGTGTGTGTTGCCTGAGTTGCTCTACCTCTCTTTGGGTGTACTGGCTTCAAGTGCTTCACAGTGTTGCATTGGTGTGGGTTGGGCCTCTCTGGGTCAGTGTGCTTTTGCCTAGGTCTAGGGAGTATGACATCATCAGGGAGGGCCTTGATAAAGAAGTGGTGTTGTTTCCTTCAGGGCCTTTGCAACAGTGGTGTTTGCTTTAGGTAGGGTGGTGCAGTGTGCATTTCTGACTTTGTGTCTGTTTCCCTGCTTGCTTTTGCTAAGGGCCAGGTTAGTGTTATTGCAGTGTGCACTGGTGTCTGTGTGTTTAGCTTTTCCCTTTGGTTCCCCTGCTTTTCCCTCTTGGTTTTGGAAGCATTGCTATGTGTAGGGCTTTGGAAGCTCTGTTGCTGATAGAAGTACTTCAGGGTTTGGTGTTGTTAGGAACACTGCAGAGTTTGCTGTTAGAAGTACTTCTGGTGTTTGTGCTATTGGGAGCATTGCAGTCTTTGCTGTTGGTGTTTGGTGCTTTAGAAGCACTTTTGGCTTATGTGTTAGCTTCCCTGCTTTTTCCTTGTGCCTCCCCTGTCTTCCCTTTTAGTGCTAGGAGCTCTTCTGGTTGCTTGCCAGAGTAGTGCTTAGGAAGCACCTTGTTAGTTTTGTATCTAGCTTGCTAGAGCAGTGCTTAGGTAGCTTGGTAGTTTTGTGTTTAGCTTATTAGTGTAGAGCTCTGCTTGTAGCTTGGTGCTTAGTAGCACCTGTGTTAGCTTTGTGTTTAGTTCCCTGCTCTGTTAGTTTAGGGTTTAGTAAGTCCCTTTCTTGAGCAGGGCTTAGGAGCTCCTGTTTAGTATAGGGCTTAGGAAGTCCTTTTGTCAGTTTACTGTTAGGAACACTCCTGCTGGTTTAGGGCTTGGGAGCACGTAGATCAGTTTAGGTTTAGGAGCACTTCTGTTTCCAGTCCTGGTCCCTGTGTCATCCGGTATCCAGTAAGTCCTGCCGGCTACTCGAACCCAAGAGCTCAACTCCTGGGGGGCTTAGTAGCTAAGCGCAGGTGAAGCTGTGCGGACCAGTCCAGTGTGCTCCAGTCCAGTGTGTTCCGGTCCGGAGTGTGTTCCAGTCTGGTGTGCTCCAGTCCAGTGTGTTCCGGTCCAGTGTGTGTTCCAGTCCTGTGTCCTCCAGTCCGGGGGATTCCAGTCCATGTGTTCCGGTTCGCTGGGCAGTGCCTGCAGTCCCTGCCGGTGTGCTTACCCAGTGTTGGTTGGTGGGTTTTGCCTGCTGCTGTCGCTCCTTGGCAGCAGCACAAGGGCTCACGTTTGCTCCAGAGCCCGGCCCCGCGGGCTCTGAACCTGAGAACCTGACAGTGATTGTTTTAATGAATATGTATGTATTTTCTTTAACCTGCTTAGTTAATAGCAGGGAAATAAATGTTTAAATACATAAATCACACAATATTTTGCAGCAGTTAAGCCCTTACCCATCTGTAGAAGGCCTACTGTCATGAACATATATAACCATATTGAAAGCCTTAAACTGGTTCACGGAATATAAATCCTCCCATTTGCTAACACATCTACAAGAAAAATGAAGTAGAAAATGAACACCCATGGTGGTAGTTTTTTGTCTGAAAAATAAATGTTCCCTGCACCTAAGGGGTTAATTCCACAACCTGTACACCTGAAGGCTATTGAAGTGGTATATAATCAGGTACAGCACAGGTGGTGAGTGACTCGACTGTTTGGGGAAGTTAAGGTGGGGTGGGGCTGGGGTGGGAAGGGCTAAGTTGGGGCATGTTAAAATCCTTAGGGTGGGAGGAACACCTATATCAGCAGTAAAGGGACAGTATGGGCAGGGACACACCCCTTTGTTGTGTATCAGCAACCCACCCCCAGTACCTCTGTTACTAATGGTATTATGCACACTGAATACACTCCAGGAATTATGTACCAAAAACTAAAAATCCAAATAATGTACACCAAAATAATACAAATATTAAACAATAGTATTTGCAGTATTCTGGAAATATATGCAGGTACTTTCACACTTGGTTCCCAGTCATCCCTAGCTCCCCAGTCTAGCATCTTCTTGTTGGATTTGTGAACAGTGGTGTTCAGCAGCACTATTAACAAAAATCCTGTGGTTAGTGGTAGGTTGCGCACATATAAGAAACATATAAGAAAAAGGGCATAGCACAGTGGCCTGTAGTAGAACAGAGAAGTTTCATAACCACTGGCCATGGATGCTGAGCATTTAAAAGAGCCCTAAAGGTTACTCTATGGGCCTGCTCCAGCTCTAATTGAGGATCAAACATAAGGTCCAAAATTTTTCGGGATAAAGGAGTGGAAAAGAGAAAGCATGTTAGTACCTTTGCTTGCCTCTAAAAATCCAAACAGGCAAATGTTACTTTTCAACCTATTCACCAGAGCTTCAAGCTCCCACTGCAGATAATCAGTCTTATGAAGTGTATGACACGATTTCACTAACTTCAGGTCCTGGAGTCCATCAACTACTGAAACTGTATAAGTTGTGCCATAAGTGCAGACATATCACTCTTTATTTCAGCAGTATTTATCAGATTTTCTTGAAACAATTCATGAAGTGTCCTAAGCTCTGCTATTACAACTCCTACATTTCCATACCCTACTATCCTATCTTTATATTTTAGTTCTATCCATTGTCCTCACCATGTCTTGTCTTGTTGCATGGCACTAATTGTACCACCTTTTAGACAGTAAGACACCCAGATGGCCTGTCTGTTGGGTGGGATAGTGAATTTTTAATAAACTTGAAACTTGAGCTTGATCTATAGAACAGGCATTGGGTTTAATCTGTATGACTTTATCCAGTGTTGGGGGTTCGTGTTTTGACCTCTTAACTGCCGAATGCAGCTCAAATAGAATCACTCATAGTGTTCTTAGTTGTCATATTATTTAATAATAATAATAATAATATACATCAATAACCAGTGGTAAGAACGTGGGAAGCCAGATATTGCTCAAATTTTAATATTGCTGGTCAGAGGGCATCACTTAGGCATGTATCTTTGATGGCTCACATGACTTCTTCAAATTTTACATTTTCTACTTTTATTTGGGCATTTTATATGGTCCTGGTATCCTTTTTGGTCTTCATCTAAGTTTTTTCCATGGTCTACTTTCCATTTTCCATTAGGGGTGAGTGAGGATTCAAGACAGCCAATGTCCCACTCATTCCCCATTCATATGTATGCCCTCTTGTATGTACATTGTCAGCAAGCACCCCTCCGTGCTGTCCGCTCTTGTTTTGACACCTCTCCGTGCTGTCCGCTCTCCGCTCAACACCTCTCCGTGTGGTCTGCGCACAACTTAGCACCCCTCCGAGCTGTCCTTCTTCGCCCACACAATTGGGGCTAATCCATCTCTTAAGCGGAACTGTTCCTGCTCACTTGCAAAAAGTAATTCACAGTACTATTTATTCTGCAGAGTACTTTATTCCAGAGCACAACCAGCGGGAAAATAGTATGTCCTCTGTACTACAGCTGCTGGTCTCTGTGCACTTTGCTTCCCTTCTCCCCCCACCCAACAATCCCCAACAGTTCCGAACAGTCAGTCTTGGAACTCCATAACAACTTGCAATAAACCTTTGAATCAGTCAATTCCTCTACTCACTTTCTCCTACTGCCTAGGAGATAGAGGCATTTTCTCCACCCTCGCTTGTCAGACACCAACACTCTGACAACCTCCCACAAAAATGTCCAGACTGACCTTCTTCAGGTAATTAACCTTTTTCCTGAGCAGAAGAACTCCATTTGCTCCTGCTCAGCCTCCTTCATGACATTTTCACTGTTCTCCTCCAGCTCAATCTCCTCCCACTCCATGGAGTCTTCCCCCACCCTCTCTCCCAGGTGCTGCTCCTCCACTTGATTATCCTCCATCTCCCAATCACCTCCTGACTTTTTTGCCTGCTGGGAGTTGGAGTGCTGTCTCTCATGTTCCCTCCTCCCTTGCAAGTGCTGCTGGGTTCTGTAGTTCTCTTCCTTTCTTGCAAGTCTCCTACCCCCTTTTCCCGGCAGAGTGTGCTCTTCCTTTCTTGGCTTACTGCCCCTGTCAGCTCTTCTCTGCTTTCCCTCTACCTCCTCCTTACATACCCCCCTGCTTAAGAACCTTTTACCCTCCCGGGGCTTGACTCCTTCAACCTCCTGACCGGCCATTCGGGACAAAATATCAACATTCCCCAATAGTTTCCCTGCCCGATGCTCCACCCGGAACTGAAAGGGTTGCAAGGACAGATACCAACGCATAAGTCTGGCATTAGCGCTTTTCATATGCATTAACCATTTCAGGGGGGCATGATCCGTAATGAGCCTAAAGGGCTGTCCCTCTAAGTAGTATTGACACATTTGGGTGGCCCACTTAATAGCCAGACACTCCTCAATTGTGGCATATCCTTTTTCATGAGGAAGGAGTTTACGGCTCAAATATAACACAGGATGTTCCTCCCCATCATGGATCTGAGAAAGTACTGCCCCCAATCCCACCCCCGAGGCATCCGTTTGCAGCACAAAGGGTTTGTCCCATTCAACTGCCTTCAGCACCAGATCCTCACATAGCGCTAAACGCAAACCTTGAAAGGCTTCCTTCTCCTCCTCCCCCCATTTCAACTGGTTCGGCCGATTCCCTTTTAACATGTTTGTTAAGGGCTCAGCCTGTGAGGCAAAATGGGGGATGAACCTGCGGTAGTACCCGACCAGCCCAAGAAAACTCCGAAGCCTTTTTTTCGTTGCCGGATAAGAAAACTCCACCCCCCACCTTATAACCCAGATATTTAACCTCCTGCCCTGCGAAGTGACATTTCTGGGGATTAAGTGTGAGTCCTGCATCCCGGAAAGCTGCTAACACCTTCCTGACCTGCCTCATGTGCGTATCCCAGTCCTCACTATGGATAATGACGTCATCCAGATAAGCCGCAGCATAACTCTGATGAGGCCGTAAAACCCTATCTAGCAAGCGCTGACAGGATGCCGCTGCAGAGTTCAATCCAAACGGCATCCTCTTAAATTGAAAGAGTCCCAAGGGAGTAGAAAATGCCGTCTTGGGCCGAGCCTCCGCAGATAAAGGAATCTGCCAATATCCCTTGGTCAAGTCCAGCGTAGAAAGGTACTGGGCCGACCCCAACCTATCTAATAAATCCTCAATACGAGGCATAGGATAGGCATCGGGAGAGGAGAGGGCATTAACCTGGCGGAAATCAATACAAAACCGCCAGGTATCATCTTTTTTTGGTACCAGCACCACCGGACTTGACCAAGTGCTATACGATTCTTCAATAATACCATACTCCAGCATTTCCTTCACCTGTCTAATCACCTCTTGTTTCACCGGGGACAGCCTATAAGGTCTTTGCCTAACCACCCGGCCCTGATCTGTAACAATCTCATGCATGCTTAAATGTGTCTCCCCCGGACAGGGTGTAAGGACATCCTGGAACTCTTCTAGTAGTGCCCCAAGTTCCTGCTGCTGACCCTTATTCAACTCCCCTGCAATGTGGGGTTTCAGGGACTTAAAGATGTCCGAGATCTGAGGCCCCAGATCCTCCTCCTCCATCGCCTTAGTCCCTCCCCACAGCACCTTCCTTTCCCTCCACAACTTTAACACATTCACGTGATATGTTTGCTTTCTCCCCATCTTATTCCTCACCTCATACGTAACTGGCCCCAATTTCCTAGTAATCACCACCGGTCCCCTCCACCTACTTTCAAATTTATGAGGGCCATCTGCTATCATTATTATGACCTTCTCCCCTTCTGCAAACCCTCTCTCTTTCACTCCCCGATCATAATATGATTTCTGATATTCTTGACTCTTCCCTAATCTATCCCGGGCGTAGTCCCCCAACCGTCGCAACCTACCCTTCAGGTCAAAAAGATACGAGGCCACCGTACAGTCTCCTTTATCCGGAGGCACCCATTGTTCCCTCAGGATATCCAAAATTCCCCGCGGGCCCCTCTCATACATTAACTCAAACGGAGACACTCCTAATGAAGCCTGCACACTCTCCCTACATGTGTATAAGACAAACGGCAGGAGGCGATCCCACTCATCCATACAGCTCCCCAACCCTCTACGCAAGAGAGTCTTAAGAGTCTTATTAAATCTCTCTACCAGACCATTGGTCTGAGGATGGTAAGCTGCAGTACGGATGTGTGCAATACCAAACGCCTCCCATACTTGAGCCAATGTACGGGAGAGAAAATTAGTGCCTCTATCCGTAAGCACTTCCCGTGGAAACCCCACCGTACAGAAAATGTGAATCAGCTCAGCGGCAATAGCCTTAGCTGACACTGTACGCAGAGGCACTGCCCACGGGAAACGGGTGGCCATATCTAACACCACCAAAATATAGACAAAACCCCTCCGAGACTTGGGAAGCGGTCCTACAATATCCATAGCCAGACGGCCTAGCGGAACCCCAATGCGTGGCAAGGGACATAAAGGCGCCCGCTCTGGCCCCCTCTCAGCTACCTTCTGACAGAGGCCACAGGAATTGCAATACCCTTCCACTTCTTTATAAACCCCTGGCCAATAAAACCTTCTCAAAACCTGGTCCAGGGTACCCTGTGCCGCCTTATGTCCCCCCAGCGGGTGATCATGAGCTAATCTCATGATCAGGCTACGAAACCCCTTGGGTATCACCAACTGTTTCTGACACCCTTTCCCTGTTGTCGAGTTAACTCTAAATAGCAGCCCCTTCTCCACCCCAAAATGCGGGAAAGAGCCCCCCTCACCTTCTCGGGCCCTACTCCAGGCGTACTGCAAGGTACCATCAGACTCCTGCTCCCTCTGAAAAGAGGGAAACTGCTCTAGGAGCTTCCCCGGGTCCCTTGGAAAATCTCCTTCCCCCTCGACCTCTATCATGGCCTGCCTTCTTCTCCATTGAGCTCCTTTATTTTGTCGGCCCCCTTTCCTACTTTTCCCCGGAGTACCTAAAATCTCAGGATGAAAGGGGAAAACCTGATCCAAAGGAAGAACCTCCCCACCCTCCTGCTGTGAATGACACTGAGCCCGGGTAGTTACAAAGGCTTTTCCCCACTTCACATATTGGGAAAACGGAGCCCAGTCCCTCCCCAGTATCAGGTCCTGGGGCAGCCGAGACAACACCGCTACTAATATCCGGTGTGCCCCCATAGGCCCTTTTACGGTCACCCAATGTAAAGGATATCTGGTACTAGCCCCATGAATGCATTGAATAGCTACCTCACCATGACTAGACCCTCCCTGATCATTCTTTCCCTTACTTATACGGGACCATAACCTCCTCGAAAGCATAGATTGGTCAGCTCCCGAGTCTAATAGGGCCTCCACTTTCACCCCCCCCCCCCCCCACCTCCACGACCTGGGTAAAGGGATGAGACACCTGCTTATAAGAGTGAGAAGTAAAGCCCTCCTTGGCCCTACAATCTTTCCTTAAGTGCCCTTTATGCCCACACCTATAGCATATACGATCCCCGGCATACCCCGAGACCTCCACTCCCCTTTCTCCCTTACCAGCCGGTTCACTCTTTGCCTGCAGAGGCTTAGACCCTGTCATATATCTTTCCTTCCCCGCCCGCCCCCCTCCCCCACCCACATGCTGGGACTCTAGAAAGCATTCCATACTTTTAACAGCTTCATCCAAGGACCCACAGCCCCGCCTAATCAAATCCCTTTTAAATTCTTCCGGTAAGGCCTCCAGAAACTGCTCCAACACCAGCTCTAACATTACTTGTGTCACTGAGTTTTTTTCTGGTTCTAACCACTTGGTGGCCAAATCCAGTAATTTCTGGGCCAAAGCCCTGGGCGTCTCCCCTTCTGCCCACCTCCACTCTCTAAATTTCCTTCGGTAGGACTGTTTACTTAGCACGTACCTGTCCAGAATAGCTCGTTTAAGCTTAGCATAGTCCGCAATCTCAACAGCAGGGAGACTGCGAAAAGCTGCCAGCGCCTCCCCGGATAACGCCGGGGCCAGTCTCATAGTCCATTGCTCCCCTGGCCAGGCTGCAGCAACCGCTACCCGTTCAAATGCCCCCAGGTAATCATCTATGTCGTCCTTATCGGACAGCTTACCCCAGGGTAACCAGTTCATCCCCATCAGGCCTCCGGTCAACGGTCCTCCTCCAGTTGCAGTTCCCTCTGGCACCGTCGGCCCAGGCTGTACCCATGCTCCTCCTTTCAACAACTCCTGACACAGTTCCAGAAGCGGCTGTTGCTGGGCCCTCGACGCGGCCAAGGAGTCCTCCATCAGTTTGTGCGCCAGTTCCTGTTGTTTTTGGAATTGATGGGCCATGAAGGAAAACATCTCCTTTGGATCCATTGCGCCCGGCCTTCTTCTCTCCTAGACAACACACAGAAAAACAACCTCCAAGTGCAGCTGCTTTTATAGGTTTGCCACCCTGCGGCCCCACACATGCATCAGCAAAATCCCCTTCCGGCCCTGCTATATGCTCACCGGATAGCCAAGGATTTTGCGCCTTGCTCCTCCTCTTGGAGAACCAGGAAGTTCTGTCAAATCCCACCACTGCCACCAAATGTCAGCAAGCACCCCTCCATGCTGTCCGCTCTTGTTTCGACACCTCTCCGTGCTGTCCGCTCTCCGCTCAACACCTCTCCGTGTGGTCTGCGCACAACTTAGCACCCCTCCGAGCTGTCCTTCTTCGCCCACACAATTGGGGCTAATCCATCTCTTAAGCGGAACTGTTCCTGCTCACTTGCAAAAAGTAATTCACAGTACTATTTATTCTGCAGAGTACTTTATTCCAGAGCACAACCAGCGGGAAAATAGTATGTCCTCTGTACTACAGCTGCTGGTCTCTGTGCACTTTGCTTCCCTTCTCCCACCACCCAACAATCCCCAACAGTTCCGAACAGTCAGTCTTGGAACTCCATAACAACTTGCAATAAACCTTTGAATCAGTCAATTCCTCTACTCACTTTCTCCTACTGCCTAGGAGATAGAGGCATTTTCTCCACCCTCGCTTGTACCCCACATTTTCCCACCTATTTGCAGGCTCAATGTGGCTTACATAGTACCATGAGGCGTTAGTTGCCTTCAATGTGTGGGTATCACACCATGTAATGTCTTTGGTGAGCGTTAGTAGTAAATTTGAGAGGATGAGTTCATACTCCACATGCTCTGGCTTAGGAGTGAGGTTCATTCCTGTCATGGTATGCATAAAGCTAACAAATTTTGGAGAAATTGCCCTCACTTTATATAAGTACACACATTCACCGAGACACACATACAGAGATACAAACACACATACGTGCACACACACACACATACATACAAACAAACATACATCTGCAAATTATCTCAGTTGAAATGTGTATATTGGTGTATCTAGCCCACTCTTCCTTGCCCATTTGTTAAGATCTGAATATATAATAGAATAGTTTGTGGTAACAATGTAAGTGCCTGGTATTTTGCTGACCGCTGCCACCATTAAACCTGGAAATTTAATGATGAGCTATTTCCAGGCACCAGCATTGAATTTTCAGGTTTCCAGAGCAGGCTAATGGATAGCCAGTTAAGTGTGATTTTCAGCATATAACTGGCTATGGGTTACCACATAAAATAGGATTGACTTTTATGTGGTTAACTTTTCCAATTAAGTACTTTTGTATGCTTAACTGGCCAAGTGTCGAATCTGCCCCTGGAACACCCCCAAAATAGCCAATTTTTAATTTGGTGCTAACTGATTATTTTCAGCGGCACCAGCCAGTTAAGTGTCACTGAAAATTTGTGGTTATCCCCAAACAGGCAATTTAACTGGGCAGGAGCCATTTCTGGCCAGTTAAATCATGTTGAATTTTGACCCCTACATTGGGATAATATGACTGTTTTGCTCTGGATTGAACCACTTTGTGGAGCTTAAGGAATAGAGGATTCTCCAATACTCTACAGCATCAAACTGCTTCTGATAAGCTACCTAAAGTCAAAAAATACAAATGCACACGTACACATACATGCATGTATATGCATGTGCACACCCATACACAGACGCACAGATAATGGCTCCTTCTAAGCTAATTTCCTCTTTCCCCTCTTCTGAAACATTCCTTCATTTCAACAAGTACAGTAAAAACATGTTGCATCAAATGAAAACCATAGTGAAGCACAGCATGCACTCAATTTGTAATTAAGATTACCATTACTTTATACCAAGGGTTCTGATCTCAGTCCTCAGCGTACACCCAGCTAGTGAAGTTTTCAGGATACCCACAATGAACATGTATAAGATTGCATACAATGGAGGCAATGCATGCACATTTATCTCATTCATTTCATTTTCATTGTGGATATCTTGAAATCCTGACTTGCTAAGCGGCCCTTTTACTAAAGCACGCCCAAAAGTACCCGCGCTGGTGTAGGCGCATGTTTTGGATGCACGCTGGTCTATTTCCTGAGCGTACCTGGAAAAAAGGGGATTTTTTAATGTGCCAGAAAATAGATGTGTGGCAAAATGAAAACCAGCACGCGTCCATTTTCGGCCTGAGACCTTAAGGCCACGCACTGACTTAGCGGTAAGGTCTCACACGCTAACATGCAGCACATACGCCACATGCTCCACATGTGGAGTATGTGGAGTATGCCAATTGCCGATTACCGCTGGGTAAGGGCCCTGCAGTAGAAAATAGAAAATATTTTCCACCGCGTGTTTTGGACGCGCGCCAAAAATGGAATTACCACCCAGGAAACATGGTAGCTAGGTGGTAGTGCCAATTTGACATATATTGGATGAGCATAGGCACCTATGCGCCTTTGTAAAAGAACTCCTTAGTGTGTCCTGAAGACTGGGTTGAGGACACCTGCTTTACATGAATCTTGAAAAGAAATCCAGAAGAGGAAAACAAAAGTTCTGCAGAAAGAGCAGGACAGTCCACAAAAGCAGAGCACATGTCTTCTAATATTGTACACTGCCTTGAGTGAATTCCCTCCAAAAGGTGGTAAATAAATCCTAATCAATAAATAAATAACAGTTTAAAAAGTTTTTATTCTTGCCACTTTAAAACACAAACCGATGTGGCCACGTTTCGCCTTTCTAGAGGCTGCATCAGGGATTATCAACCATGTAGTGAAACATTAAAAAAACATACATTTATTAAAAATGAATAATAACTAAACCATAAAATATTGTCTCAAAATTAACATACACACTAAAGACAAGATTATCAGTTTTCAATAGAGACATAGTAATTGATATAATTCAACAATATTAGTATATATATAATTAATATTAATAATATTAAAAAAACACTTGGAGTTATATTGGATTCTAACTTCTCCTTCTAGGATCTTTGTACATTGTCTTCTATCTTGTGCCTTTTAATTTATGTGTTGAAAATTTGTGCATTTTAATATTAATTATATATATATATATTCTAACATTTTAGAATTATATCAATTATTAGTATGTCTCTATTGAAAATTGATAATCTTGTCTTTAGTTTGTATGTTAATTTTTAGACAGCATTTTATTTTATGGTTTAGTTATTATTCATTTTTAATAAATGTATATATTTTATGTTTCACCACACAGTTGATAGTCCCTGATACAGCCTATAGAGAGGCGAAATGTGGCTACATCGGGTTGTGTTTTAAAGTGGTGGGTATAAAAACCTTTGTATCTACTATTTATTTATTAGGATTTATTTACCACCTTTTTGAAGGAATTAACTAAAGGCAGTATACAGTATTAGAAGACATGTGCTCTGCTTTTGTGGACTGTACTCAGTGGTGTGCTGAAGCCAGCTCACACCCACTCACATGAGCCGGTTGTTAAATTTTACTGATTTTTGCGAGCCGGTTGTTGATGGAGTCAGGCAGCGAGCACACAAACATCTGTTTTTTTTTCCTCCTCTCTCCCTCCTCCCCCAGCCCCCACCCACTCGTGAGCCCCCAGCATATCTCAGCTTCCTACCTCATCATGTCATCCCTTAGGTTCATCATCCCCCCACCACCACCACTGCCTGACCAACCCGGAGCCTTTTCTCTGCTATATCCCACCCACACGTAAGTAGGAAGTTGCATCTGCGGGGCAGTACTCAGCAGAGACAAGGCTCCAGGTCGACCAGGCAGCGTGTTACCACTAGAGCTGCTGGAAGAGTGAGGTTTGAAGAATGGCCAGAGAGGGAATGGAAGCTGAGAGAGGTAGGACTCGCAGAGGAGCAGGAGGGAAATGATGCTGGGTTTGAATGAGGACGGAGACAGCATGAAGTAAAAAAAAGTTGAAGCTATTTAGGTTAGTCTGTTTCCCATTCCCGCCAGCTGTCTTCGCCGTTAAACCCAAAACAAAATCAAGCAAACTTATGAGCTGCTGCATCTACGTTGTCATTCTTTAATTTAATCTCACTTATATTTTCAAACATGCCAGCTTGTACAGCATACGGATGTACATAGAGGTAGTAGTAATTTCTTATAAATCGTATTCAGTGTATCATTTGGAGGGGCTGGTTATAGGGACACCCTCTTCCATGTGTTATATTTGTGCAGAGATTTTTTTTTCTCTTGGTAAAGGGCCACTAAAACAGATATCATGTTATAAGAATCAGGTGTTGCATCCATGTTGTCGTTCTTTATTGGTGGTATCATTTTAATTCAATCTCACTTATATTTTCAAACATGCCAGCTTTTGCAGCACACAGATGTACACAGAGGTCAGAGGAAGTATAGTAATGGAATAACTTTTCATAGAATAGTAATTTGTTATAAATCATAATCAGTGTGTCATTTAGAGGGGCTGGTTATAGGGACACCCTAGCATGTATTATATGTGTGCAGAGATCTGGTGAAGGGCTATTAAAACAGATGTCATATTATAAGGATCAGGTGTTCAACATTCAGAGAGAGCCTGTTAAAAATTTACCAGCACACCACTGACTGTACTGCTCTTTCTGCAGAACTTTTGTTTTCCTGTTCTGGATTCCCTTGCAAGATTCATATAAAGCAGGTTTTCTCAACCCAGTATGTATGTTTTTTTATGTTTTGCCATAGTTGACAATCCTTGACACAGCCTCTAGAGAGGCAAAACGTGGCCACGTCGGGTTATGTTTTAAAGTGGCAAGAATAAAAGCCTTTTTAACTATTAGAAGACGTGTGTTCTGCTTTTGTGGATTACATAAATCTTGGACATCATTCCCAAAATCACACATTTGTATGCTTAACCCTCTTATTTTAAAACTGTATTATTGTTTAATCAAAATTCCTGCAACATATCCCTTTATTTTATCAGAATCTCTACTGAATCTTTACATTATTACTATAGCAATTGTTTCTCTATTGTTCAGTATTCAATCTAATGTTTACTGCATTATTTTTCACTCTTTCAGTGCATTGTAGAAGTTCATGTAAGTTATAGCTTGTTGTCTCCTGGTGTTTTATTTCAAAATTGAGATAATCAAATATTTCTTTTATTGATGTAATCTCTGGATCCCCCACTGGGTTTGAAAATAAAGTGGCCAGGATTTTCTTTTTTCATTCACTGCTTTTTCTGCCATTTACACGGGGGGAAGGGGCATTTTGGAAGTCTGCCCATATTTTTATGTACATTAATGCAAAGTTGGTATTTTTTTATGAGCGTGCCAATATGAAAGGATGGCAGCTGAAAAGTTAAGCATTTACAACTGTATCAAATATATGTTTGTGGACTTTTTATGGAGGAAATTTTCCAGGAAGAACACCTTTGGAGGTCAATTTAAAGAGTGATTGTATAAGCCAAAAGTTATAGCAGTTTGATTTAAAATCCCAGTTGCACGTACTCCATATCTAACTGAGTTTAATCAAAATAGTGGCCTTGTAAAACATTTTATAGGGCATAAACCAATCTCAGGTTTCAAATAGTTTTATTATATCAGTTCAACAACATGCTCATATTGCTGAACTTATAAAATGCTAAAGTAGCACAGTTGTTCTTAATTTGTTCTCTTACCTGTTAAACTTCACCTGACTGTCTCCACAGTCAGTGACAATTTTCCTTAAGCATACCAATGAGATTTTTCACTATTGTTTCAATCGAAACATAAGGAAAACCATGAGTGATTCAGTAGTCTTCAAACAGAATTTTCTCTCAAGACCATGGGGGTCACTATTGAATTCTGTTGCTCTTTTGAAGTAAAACATGCAAAAGTAAAAGAATGTTAGTTAATAAAATGTTGATATAATCATCTTAACAAGAGAATGAAGAGCAAACAGTGGACATATTAGTTATCCATCATCTAAAGCAATACTGCAAACTAGATTACTCAAAATAATTATTTTGTAGGAATGTTAATCCATTTAAAAACTAATAGTATGGTGGGATGAATGAGGCTATTTTAAGTTTCTGTTTTTTTACTATTCAAATAGCTGCATGACCCTATTTTAATTTGAGTCTCACTGTAACTGAAAAATTAAAAAAAAATTTCAGATATAATGAGACTCAACAATAAAAGCATACAATATACTAAATAATCTTAAAACCCTTTAGTCTAGGTATCTCTGCTCCCTTAGCAACCTTTAATAACTAAGGGGCTCTTTTACTAAAGTTTAGCACACACTAACAAACATTAGAATGCACTAAGTGTTAAGCCCATTATATATCTATGGATTCTTAGCATTTAGTGTGGGCTAATTCTGGGGTCCTTTTACCAAGCAGCGGTAAAAAAAGGCCCTAGAATAGCGGAGGGGCCATTTTTGCCTCATGCCAGGGCCCTTTTTACTCCAGCGTGTAAAAAAGCCCTAAAAAAGACTTGACCATGTGGTAAGATTATTCTTATCACATGGTCATGCAGGGGGGAGCACATAATGCCACCCACTGAGGTGGCGGTAAGGGCTCCCGCAGCTACCCGGCGGTAACCGGGCAGTACGCAATGCTGCCCGATTATCGCTGGGTTAGTGCTGCACTAGAAATTATGGAATTATTTTTCATAGTGCTGGAAATAGTGTGAGCTTGAGGCAGAACTACCACCACCAGCCATGTTGGGTCGGCGGTAGTTCCAGGTTACCATGCGACAAGTCCGTTGCTGCACGGCAGTCCTTTAGTAAATGGGCTCCTTAGTTAGCATGTGCTAAACTTTAGTAAAAAGGCTCCTAAATGACTCACCAGTACTAAGTTGCAGAGAGCAGTTGAGCAGTTTTGAGCATCAAGATGGGTGCTATCCAATATTTTGCATTGAGTGATTATGGAATAACAAGAGTGACATCATCATTTTTACAAGCCCTATACAAAAAACAGATTGCAGAATTTTGTAGGGTTTGAAGACATTTAATTTGATAAGAGGAGGCGTGTGCATAGATGTAGTTACAATGGTCGAAGTGAGAAATCAAAAAAGCATGAACAAGAGCATGTAGTGAAGGAAAGTTCAGAAAATCATGAATAGATCACAGCTGACGCATGAAAGGGCATTTTCAACATGACATCTAAGTCCTTGGGAGGGGTCACAGTTTCCACCACAAGTGTGACAGGTAGAGGGAGATAGGGACCTGAGTCCCCCACTCCATAGTGTGCTGCACTGACCACTACATTACTCTAGGGATCCTGTATGCTGCTCTAATAGACCTGACTTTAACATCTGAGGCTGTCATAGAGGCTGGTAAGTCATATTTTTATTCACATTTTTTGGAGGTGGGAGGGGGTCAGTGACCACTGTGGGGTATTGGGGTTCACCCTTGATTCTCTTCAGTGGTCATTTGGTCATTTAGGGCACCTTTTTGTGCCTTATTCGTTCTGAAAACAGGTCTAGACCAAAATATCTTTGTTTTAGTCCTGGACATTTTTGTTTTGTTCCATTATGGCTGTAAAATGTCCAAGTGTTAGGCATGCCCTAATCCAAACTTTGAAATGCCCCCAAGATGCCACCGTGTGACTTGGATGTACTGCAGAAGAACAGCATAGAAAAACATCTGAAAAATAGGTTTCGAAAATACTGGACGTTTTTGTGAGAAAAACATCCAAATGTTGCTTTATGCCACTTTTTAGATGTTTTTCTCTTTCAAAAATGAGCCCCCAACATCCGATAACCAAATTTCATAACATTTGAAATTAGATCCTGGAAGGAGACGCAAGAATCCAATACAACTCCAAGGTAGTGAAAGGATGACATGGGTGGAAGAGAGAGTCCATATAGTGCAGGAATAAAGGACAGCTGGGAATTAGTGTCTGTCAAGCAGCAGGTGACACTTGTCTCACAATTAAGAGCTAATTTATGTGCAGAAAGCCAGACAGAAACAGCATTCAAACAATCTTGCAGAGGATGTAGATCAGGATCTATTGGTGAGGTAGGATAAATTAGAAAAGCATCATCAGTGTAGAGAAAAAGCTTTAATATTGAAGGTCTGAAAGAGAGTTTCCAAAGGGCTCAAAAAGATGTTAAACGGTAATGACAAGAGAACAGAACCTTGAGAAATGCCGCAAGAAAAGGGATAAAAGACAGAACATGAACTGGGAAGCATCACTATAAAAGAACAATTAAGAACTGTGTCTTTGAGGCCAATTTCAGAGAGAGAACAATGTTGCCTGCATCAAGGGTAGAATAAACTTCACCCAGGACAGCAGTAATAGTAGTTTCAGTACTGTGGCCTTGACAAAATCCTAGCGGTGGTGGAAGACTGACTGTTCTTCTGCAAATTAACTAAGCTGATCTTAAACTGCCTTTCTGACAATTTAGAGAGAAAGCACGGATTAGAAATACGGCAATAGTTCACTGGAATACTACAGTCCAAATTGCTTTCTTTTTTTTTTTTTTTCCAAAAACAGTTGAACAACAGTCTCTTTCCAAGGGGTAGGCATCGTGCCCAAGGAAAGGCTGTGGTTAATAAGAATAAGTCCCAATGAAGAAAGGCCTTGTTGAAGCAATTTAAGTCAAGGGGAAGGGATGGGGTCAAGAGCACACATACTAAGGTGCATAGAAGTCATCACTGGCTACTGGTTAATCAATGGATCATCCAAAAAGTGGCTACTCTCACATTAAAAGCTTTTCAGATAGATATTTATGACTATTTGTCCCATCTCACCATTCCATACTCTCTGCATAGGCTTCTGCGATCTCTGAATGACTACCACTTCATTCACTCAACTTGAATCCACTACATGATCGGCTTTCTTTTTTCTTGCACCTTTTGTTTGGAATGGGCTACCTTTATCTCTCTGTAGTAATCTTTCTTTTAAAGTTTAAAAGTGAACGAAAAGCTTGGCTTTCTTTTCCCAGGTGTATGAGGATGGTTTTCTGAGGCCGTAACTGCAGTCCAGCTATCCTCATCCCTACTATACTGTCTGACTCTTCCCCCCTTTCTTCTTGTGTGTTTGGTGTGCTATCCTATTGTTATTGTAGTTCTTAGTCTTTTATGTTTATGTAGTTTGATATTTTTTAATTTGTAAACTGCTCTGCCCTGCACGCCAGCTAGATTGGTATAGTAAAAGCAATAAACTATAACTATAATAGTCATTGTAATCCTGCATCCCTTCTATTGCAAGTAGTATAATGATTACCTTTGGATTTACACAATCACAGTCCTTTGGCTTACTGGCTCTTTTCACTACTCATGTGAGCGGCATTCCTGCCAGTGATTATTGTGAAACATTTTAATTTTGTGCAACAGTTACCTACTGATCAATTGTTTTGAGGATTTACTGGAGATATGAATCATATGACAAGTTTTTAGACCCCTGATGCAGGCCAGAATGGCCTAAACACAAGTTGTGTTGGGTCTTCTTTGCTGTAATTTTTTTTTAAGAATCATTAAAGAGAATTTGGACACCATCTCCTCTACTGTTTTGCACTTGGTTGCTTCATCCGTGGAGGTTTTTTCTTCTGTTTGTGACTGAGCTCTTTTTCATAAATCACATAACCACTCTGCCTGTTTCTATTGTCCAATCATATTACTATATTCTGTTATCCTTCTCTTTACTTGCTTACCTGCTCTTGATACCCAGATATTTTCAATGGATACAATTTTGCCCAATCCAGTTGGTCTTTTGTACTTTCTTTTTTTAAATTAAAGTATATAACACTCCTGCTTCTAGTAGCCCAACATTTTTACTCTTGCCCCTTGAACGTGTTGCAAGAAGAAGGAAGTTGGTTAGTATTTTAAATGTTGCTATTATTGATTTTAAGCTTGCACAATATGGCTGTAAACGCCAGTACTTAAGGTGATAAGAATTGTGGCATGCCACTGAATGAGTGCAGCAAAGGGAATGTCACTTTGTGCACCCCTTTATGGAACAAGATTGTGCTGGATGCATTAGGTTGTTTTTATTATTTTTTTAAAATAATGTTTGTATATGTGTGTATTAATGCTAATAAAAGTTTACATGGCTATCAAATTTGAGTTACTTCTAGGAAAACGAGATATAGTGGATGCTATTGGTGATCAGGTTTAGAGTTAAACTGGGAATTTCCCACTCTTATTTGTGTCAATAGAATATACAGTTCTACTTTGAATCATGTTTAAATAGGATATGTCCTCTTAAAGTAAGATATATGAATGCAAGGTCAAAATAGATTAGATCCCCTTGCTATATAATCTTATTACTTTAGATTCAATAGATATTATGGTCATTTCAAATACCTGGCTTAATCCTTCAGATGAAAATTCTTAATGGACTATACAGATCTGAAGGTATATGTGTGGTGGTAGGGTAGAGTATTGTTTTCCAGCCACTTTGATACATCTCAACGCCTGGTTTTTCACAGTCCATTTTAGACTCTTTTCCCTTCCCTTCCCTTCTTCCTCTGTTCCTCTACCTCCTCTCTTGTCATTGTAATTGTTCTCAGTTCATTGTAAACCGCTTTGGGGCTGCTTTCAGTGGCAAAAAGCGGGGTATAATGTTCTAAATAAATAAAATAAAGATCTGAACAGTACATCCAGTCTGTACAACAGTCACATTCGTTATCAATTTATGATTAAACTGATAATGAATGAGGTACACAATACGTATACTTGATCCTGATATTTCTTTTGTCCTTTTCAGTACACAAACCATAGGAGTCCACCCGACACTGTTCTTATATCCAAAGTATTGGAGTTACCCTTGAAGTCCACTCCTGCCCACCCTGATTTATCTTGCCATATACAGGACACAGAGTATGGAAGTCTAACCGGCACTGGTCTTAGTTCGCCATTGCTGGGGTTCCCCTGTAAGCACCACTCCTGCTGAAATCATTTAAGTTTTGCTATAACATCCTCTTACTATTTAGGGATCCTCTGTGTTTATTCCATACTTTTTAAATTCTATCACTGTCTCTATCTCTTCTACCTCCACTGGGAAGACATTCACCCTTTCCTCTAGTAGAAGAGAAAGAGGGAAGGGGGAAAACAATGTGTTGTTTCCCATGTCATTTGTTTTCATTGGCCATTTGTTTTCATCACTGGAGCAAGTCATTGAGCTCATGCTCTTTAAAAAGTCTGCACACTATTTGAGAAATGTGTGTC
This sequence comes from Microcaecilia unicolor, assembly GCF_901765095.1. Taxonomy (NCBI): domain Eukaryota; kingdom Metazoa; phylum Chordata; class Amphibia; order Gymnophiona; family Siphonopidae; genus Microcaecilia; species Microcaecilia unicolor. The sequence goes on along the minus strand of NW_021963039.1, from coordinate 170,198 downwards.
ATGTGCCAGCTAAGATTTTGAGACCTATACAGATTTTTAAATTTAGTACTTGTTTGGTCTAGGACATGAATGTTTTTATTTCTGGATGGGGCTAAAATAAGAGTTCTCAAACCAGTCCTTAGGTACACCCAGCCAGTCAGGCTTTCAGGATATCTGCAGTGAGTATCCATGGAATACATTTGCATGCACTACCTGCATCGTATGCAATTCATGAATATCCATTGTGGATATCCTTTATAAACTGACTGGGTAGGTGTGACTTGAGGACTGGATTGAGAACCACTGGGCTATAATAATGGCACTCCACCGGAACTTGACCTCTAATACAATTGTGGGATTCTGAATTTACCCAATGTTCACATAATACTGCTGTTGGGAACACAGGCAAAGCTGAGAGAATGTATACTACACCCTGGTTTTCAAATATGTAGAAGAAATCAAAAAAATGGATATGCACTGCCTTGACAGAGTATGGCAGATTAAACCAGGATGACTTATTTGGAGGAAAATTTAGATAAATGAAAAAGAGTTTTTATGGTGCCAAAATGTAATGTTTGTTATTATGATCATTTAAGCTATTTGCTATTTCCCAGAATCTTTTGCATGAATTGTCACACATTTAAATAGCAGTATTGCAGCCTCACAGGGCTTTGTAAATGTTGTTGCATCTGATGTGAATAATATTAGCACCTCTTCATCATTTTTTCATTACCTCAAATGGAGGCAAACTATACCATATTATGGGATCAGTTTTCTCAGGGCTTTTTTGAGTGGGTACTTGGGGGTACTGAGTACTGGCACCTTTTCCATTGTCTGCTAAAATTGACCCATGGAACCTAAGCTTTAATGAAAGAGCTCAGGCTCTATACACCAATTCTGCCTTGTCATGGATTCTGTGACTAGTTGCAGGGTCCTGGCTATTGTGAGTGTGTGGGGGGGGGGGGGGTCCCTCGTGGGGGGGTCCCTCAGTGATCACCCCCTGTAGAGTAGCCTAGCATTTGAGTACCGGCACCTTCTTTGCTAGAAAAAACACACTGAGTTTTCTTTGGTAGATGCAGAATGATTCATTAGAATTTTACAATATGTGAAGGTTTCTGCTTGCCCGCTACACAGAACATTAGTTGCTTCTGCTAAATTGTAAGAGAATCTGTACCAAACTTCTTGTATGATTAAGGGGCCTGTTCATTAAAGTATCATAGGTTTTTGCAATTAAAGTAACTTAAATAAAAAATCTCTCCTGTAAACGCAAGGGGTGTGCCCAGCATCTTCTCTGCAATCATCACACAGGGCAGACACCTACCACAATGGCAGATTGCGTGGCCATTAGAACTAAAATACCCTAAATTTATGCATACTTTATAGAATACACCTAGGCATATTTTGTTTTGCGCTGATATTTTAGGCGTGATATGTGAATCTAGTCCATTATTTATGTATTTATTTGCATAATTGACTAACCCGCACAATCCAAAATGTTCTTGGTGGCTTTCCAAAAAGAGCATACATATTTTTTTTGTTACATTTGTACCCCGCGCTTTCCCACTCATGGCAGGCTCAATGCAGCTTGCATGGGGCAATGGAGGGTTAAGTGACTTGCCCGGAGTCACAAGGAGTTGCTTGTGCCTGAAGTGGGAATTGAATTCAGTTCCTCAGGACCAAAGTCCACCACCCTAACCACTAGGCCACTCCTCCACTAATTAAGACCAGCCCTGCCTTCTGGGGGTCTACTTACATCCTTATTTAGCATGTGTTTTACAGATAGATATCCACATAGGCAGAGTCTGGGTGGAGCATGATCAGGGCTCACACTTACATATATAAATTACACTTTACCACCAGAAATTAAGTACACCCATTTACGCCAGTTCCTTGACTGATGTAAGTGCTTGCACTTAAGTTATTGGCGCATGTTTTTGGCGTTATGCTAGTGTTCTATAAAGGTAAGTAGGTGCCTGCTTTCCTTTGTAGAATAGTCTCCCACCAGGTGCCCTCCAGGGGCATATTTATAGTTATAGACATACCCCCCTTAGTGATCTGATCAGCTACAAATTATCCATATATTTTTGAAGCTATTTGAATACCTTAATTATGCAGTTGGTGGTGGCCAGTGACAGAATAATAGTTTATGAATGTCATCCCATATTTATTTCTGAATGCCTATTTGTATGCCTGTATAATTGCTCCCTTAATAAGGGCTATTCAACCACTCCAGAAAGTTTGCACAATTAGTTTGCAGGTGTCTCCCCAATATTAAATAATTAAGCAAATAGGAACCTCAAATCTCCAGATAGGGAAAAATACAAATGTATTGAAAACCACTATCTGTTTAGGAGTCCATTAATATCATTGGTTCCAGTAAGGAGAAAAAAGAGAAGAACCAATCAAACGCAAAAACTCACTATGAGTGAGAAAAACGAATGGTTTAAAAAACACCCCTTTCTCCTTACTAATCACCTAGTGGGGGACACCAAACACCAAACTAACACAGACTGTACCCGACTCAAATGAAAAATGCAGACCGCACGGACCAACCCTTGTTCAAAAACCCCCAAACCAGTCAGTCCCCAATATCAACCATGAGAACCATCAAGGTGCGATCTAAAAGACCAACAGTACTTAACTTCAGGGTATGGTAGAACCAAAACACACAGGGCTGGTACCGGTTTGTAGAGAAGTTTACCGGCAGTCCTCCTTTGTTTCTTGGCCACAGCCTCCTATTAATAAGGGGACACTTTGCAGTGTGTGTGTGTGTTTCACTATGAGGATAAATTAATAACATGTACCCTAGATTGAGAAGGAGGTGCCCATTTATAAATATTTATTTAGAAAGACACATGTGCCCTTGTTTCTTTAGCACATCCTAAAGAAATCATCGGTAAAATGAAGTCATGGGCATTTATAACTGATTGGAAGCAGATGTAAATGTGCCTTTGTAAAGTATATGTGAACATATGTATTTTATAACCTGCATTCATTCATCATGGCACTGTCTGTGCTCCACACAACTCCACCCTAGAATACTTACACTGAAGAGGCATACGAGTGTGCACATTCTTGCCATTGGTCTACTTGTACACATGGAATAATTCTATGTCACATTTTATTTATATACACTATACTGATATATACTTGTGAAAACACTGTTATAAAATTACTCCCATTGTGACAAATTGGATTAAGACTACAAAACTGGAGGAAAGAGAGTAGTTCTCAATAAATTGATATGGAATGGGTGCATATCTTTCCTCTTCCCCTGTGTCAGAATCCATTCATTATTATTATGAAAGGGGCAGCAGAATGCCTCTTTGGTTGATGTGGACAAGCTTCACCTCTAGCTCTATCCCAAGCAATGCCCTAAACTGCAACCTAGCTCTCACCATTGATTTTAATGTCATTTTCTTCTTTCTTGCTGGGATCATAACCTTTTCTCTCCCAACCCCACCACCATAGGCGGTCGGTGGCCCAACTGTTTGGGGAGGCTAAAGGGGGTGGGGTTAGGGGTGGGGCCAGGGGGCGGAGCTTACCTCCAGAATTGTCTGACAACACACAGAAAATAAAAATAATAGTCACAATTAATACCTTTTATTAAATTTAAATATTAGATATGTATCATATGTCAAAGAATAAAGTGGTTGCTCAAAGCATATACTAACCACAATTGCTCAACTGCAAAACACTATGCACAACATTGTGCAAAAACACACTCAGAACCTTACTGTACCATAAATATTACACTGGGCAGGCCCCAATACACCACCCATACGGAAAATGCAGACCGTCAACAATATGAAACAAGGGATCATGATATCACAATTCTCATGTAGAGCCATTGAACATCCTTTTAGGGTGGATAGTGTTCACAATGAGCTCCTTTTATTAACGACCATATGTAGATCCTTCAAGAGGTAGTGTGTCATGATTTAGGCTCTAAAACCCTTTCTGCACACAGGCCAATACACAATCTCCCCACTGCAAAACACTATACACAAACTTGTGCAAAAACACACTTATAACCTTACCAAACCATAACAGCACTAATTCCAAGGACAGGATGAGCTACAATCTTATGCGTGGAAAGGCAGCACTGTAATTACACCGGGCTCTAAAACACCTAGTGAAACAACCTAGTGCAGTGATGGCGAACCTTTCAGAGACCGAGTGCCCAAACAGCAACCCAAAATCGAATTATTTATCGCAAAGTGCCGGTACTCATTATGGGCGGGGTCACCACATATGACTCCACCCCTATGATAGCCACACCCCTTACACCAGCCATGGCGCATATAAACAGACATCATCATTGAAAATATTGTACTAGTAAAGGAGAAAAAAATAACATGATTTTCTTCCATTATAAATCATTTCTATAAGCTGTTACAGCTCCAGTATACCCAGTGCAAAATAAGACAGCAGATGTACATTCTCAAATTCGACATATTCCAAACACTAAAATGAAAATAAAATGATTTTTCCTACCTTTGTTGTCTGGTGATTTTGTTTTTCTATCCATATTGGTTCTAGTCGCTGATTCTGCTGCTCTCTATCTGTTCTCTTAACTCCGTTTCCAGGGCTTCCTTTCCATTTATTTCTTTACTTTCCTCCTTTCTTCATTTCTTGCCCTCCATCCATGTCCAGCAACTATCCTCTCCCCTCCAGCCACAAATGTCCAGCAACCCTCCTCTCCCCTCCAGCCATAAATGTCCAGCCACCCTCCTCTCCCCCCCTGCCCTCCCTCCTAGCACCCAGCACCAGGCCTCCCTCCCACCCAGCACCCACCATCAGGCTTTCCTCCCACCCAGCACCCAACATCAGGCCTCCCTCCCACCCAGCACCCAACCAGGCCTCCCTCCCACCCAGCACCCAACATCAGGCCTCCCTCCCTCCCTCCAAGCACACAGTAGCAGGCCTCCCTCAGTAGCAGGCCTCTCTCCTCCCTCCCACTCACCCACCCACCCACCCACCCACCCAGCAGCACCCAGCACCAGGCTTGCCTCCCGCCCTCCCTCCAACCAAACAAGCAACCATCAACCCGCCCATCCTCCCTCCCAGCACCAGGAACCCCCCCTTCTGCTCTTGAATTTTAAAAGCGTACCTCCTCGGAGTTCATTTAGGCGGCGTACGTCGGCAGAGACAGCGAAGCGCGTGTTCTTCACTCTTCGTGCCTTCCTTTCTGTCTCTCAAGCTCCCTCCCTCCCACCCACCCAAGCACCAGGCAGGCCACCCACCCAAGCACCAGGCAGGCCTACCACCCAGCACTCCCACCCAAGCACCAGGCCTCGCTCCCTCCCTCCCACCCGGCGTGCACCAGGGCACCCTCCCTCCCTCCCGGCGTGCACCAGGGCACCCTCCCTCCCTCCCTCCCACCCGGCGTCAAGCATTCCTCCCTCCCTCCCACCCGGCACCAGCTTGCCATCCCTCCTTTCCTCCCTCCGAACCCGAAGAAATTTAAAAGTCTTCCCTTGTCCGACTAGGCGGCGGCAGCATCAGCAGTAGCAGCGAAAAGCGTGCTGCTGGTTCGGCACGTTTTCAGCCTTCCGTCTCTCAAGCTCTCTGGTCCCGCCCTAACAGGAAATGAGGGCGGGACCAGAGAGCTTGAGAGACAGAAGGCTGAAGACGCGCTGAACCAGCAGCAGCACGCTTTTCGCTGCTACTGCTGATGCTGATGCTGATGCCGCCCACTCAGACAAGGGAAGACTTTTAAATTTCTTCGGGTTCGGAGGGAGGGATGGAGGCCGGGCGGGCTGGTGCCGGGTGGGAGGGAGGGAGGAATGCTTGACGCCGGGTGGGAGGGAGGGCTGAAAGTCTCGAGTGAGGCGACCGGCAGTGCACGTGCCAACAGAGAGGGCTCCGCGTCCCCTCTCTGGCATGCGTGCCATAGGTTCGCCATCACCGACCTAGTGAAACAAAAAAAAAAACCAAAAAGAGCTGCAAATACTACTCGCTAGCAGAGTACTGCACCTTGATCACACATGAAATACACGACACAACAGATATGAAGGCAAAATACTGAGCTGGAAAGTTACCTCAAGAAGTCGGACTCAGCATGCAGCAATACTAGAAAAATTGAAACTTACATGCAAAATATCACAGATGCACATTTCCAAAAGCTGACATATTCCAATTAATAAATTCTGAATAAAAAAATGTTTTCTACCTTTGCTGTCTGAGCATTTAGTTTTTCTATTAGTGTCTTCTGTTTTATGCAGTGTCTTCTTTCCATTTGATATTTTTTCTCTCACCATGTCCTTTTTCAAGATCTTATTTCCATTTTGTTTCTTCATGACGCCCAACTCCTTTCTTTTCCTTTCTCTCCTCTCCTATATCTGTCTCTGACACTGATCTTTGTTTCTCATCTATATTTTTATCTCTCCTCCAGTCCTCAGTCTCCCTCCACTTACCTCTCTAGTCCTCCCATTTTCATGTGTCTCATTCTTTGTCAGCCTCCTATTCCATTGTCTTTCAGCTACTTTTTAGTTGCCCATTTTCACTCTTTCTGATCATCCTCTTCCTAGACTCATCTATATTCATCTGCCTCTCATCCCTTCACCAACCAGTTTCTTCCTCATCACTCATCCTCTCTCCACCTTCAGTTGCTGACTTACATCACACCCCTTATCTACACTCCTACCCCACTTTTACTTCCCCATTTCTAACCTCTCACACCTCCATCAATAACTTATCTTACCCCCTTAATAGCCCTCTGCCTCTTTCTTTTCATCCCTGTGTAATCTGAGGTTTAAAAAAAAAAAGAGGGAAAAAAAGTTACTGTCCTTCTGATGGCTGCAATGTTTTTGAAGGATGGCTAGCAAGAGAGAGAACCCTGGGAGCACAACTGGCTTTGGGGGTTGCTCTGTAGCTGTGTGGTTGAGGTGGAAGCCAGCAGAAGACTGTCAGTATTAGCAGAAGAGAAGGTAGTGAAGGCAACAGCCACAAACCAGCGACGTCAATCAAGAAAAAGGCATTACAGCCTCACCTCCAGCTTCTCCCTTCACACAGTGTCCCGCCCTCGCTGAAACAGGAAATGCATCATCGGAGAAGGCGGGACACTGTGTGAAGGGAGAAGCTGGAGCCAGAGGCGAGCCTGTAGTGCCTTTTTCTTGATTGACGTCGCTGGGAAGTAAAAGGTTAAAGCGCGCGCGCAGAGGGGGGTGTAAGTGAGGAGGAGGGTGGGCTGCAGTGCCGATCGGGAAGCCGGCGACTCGCGAGAGTGGGAAGGAAGGAGGCGGAGGGAGAGCTATCTGGTGAAAGTGCTGCCGCTGCGTTTGTGAAGGCAGCAGCCAAAGGAAGTCCACGATTGGGCTGGGGAGGCTTAGCCTCCCCAAGCCTCTTATACGGGGCGCCTATGCCCACCACCACCACCAGTCAAGCATTTCCCTTTTCCCTCCTGCTCACCCCATCAGTCCAACATTTCCCTGTTCCTTCCCAACCCTGCCCAAACAGTCAATCATCTCCCTTTTCCATCCCAACCCTCAGTACATAAGTACATAAGTAATGCCACACTGGGAAAAGACCAAGGGTCTATCGAGCCCAGCATCCTATCCATGACAGCGGCCAATCCAGCATCTCTCTTTTCCCTCCCAACTCCTCGACTGTCCAGCATCTCCCTTTTCTCTCCTTTCTACTAACAGTTCAGCATCTCACTTTTCCCTCCCTATCCCCTCTCCAGCCGTCCAGCATTTCCCTTTCCCCTTTTCCTTTAACACCCTCTCCCTTTGTATCAGCATCTCTAACTTTTTCCTTCCTCTTATTGGAAGGATGACCTCTAGCAGCTTATAGAAGCTATTTTAACACATGGATCTGCTAGAGGCAGGATTGAGTGGGGATTGCCCAGGATACCCCTCTCCAACCACCAAGGATGTAGGTAGTCCCCATAGGGGGGCTGCTTTTGTGGGGGGTGGTCTAGAGGAGAGATGGATCTCAGGGGTGGGGGATCAATCTCAGTGGGAGAGTTTGAGTGGGTGTCTGAATCAGCAAGAGAGGGATGTCAGGAGGTGGGTGTCTGAATCAGTAGGGGGGGGAGGGTGAGAATGAAACTGACAGAAACACTTATGTGGGTCCCACCCAGTATTCAGCTGGGACCCATAATTATCTTATATAGGTCCTGGCTAAATAATATTTAGAACCCACATAAAGTTCTACCAGTAGCAATCTGATTAGACTCTGATATTCAATGCTGGTGCCCATATAGGATCCAGCATTGAACATCTGGGTCTAACTCAGTCAGTGACAATTAGCATTTGAAAGTTAATTGGAATTACAAAAAAATATATACAATTTTCAGGTGTGGCTAAATTACAGCACTGATGTGGATCCTTTCCTGTCCAGTTAAATCATTTTGAACCTCAGTCCCAATAGGCCTAGATTTAAATTACACTATGTCAATAGTAGATGTAAGTGGGCATGCGTAAATGCAACAATTTAGCACGTAACTTACAGTACTCTGTAAGTTATGGTTTAAGGTCAATTGATCTAGAACAACAATTGATTGCCAGTCTATGGATTGCCTGTCAGTTGGTCACGGTACAATTGATTGTCTGGACTTTTGATCATGCAGTCAATTAACTGCATTACAATTGATCGCAAACAGAAGACTTGAAAGTACACTGGTTGCAACTACAGTCTTCAAAGTGGCGTGAACACAAGACTTCAAAGCATTAACTAGTGAAAGTTTTGCGAAAACAAGGCATCAAGATAACTCATATGCATACAAGGTAAGCGAAAAGTAGACATTAAGTAGCACAAAGAGATTAAAGTGAAACGATTTAGATAGGCTACCCATAAGCAACAAGTACTTGATCCATAGAACTTTTGATCTTCTGGTCATGAAAACAGGGCATTAATTAGCATAGAGATAAAAGTGAAATTAGCATAAGATTAGAGTGAAACACTTTACCTAGCGTTACTATAAAATTTTCATGTGCTAGTTCTGTTACTAGCATATTTAAAAGTTGTAAGTCAGAAAAGGCATTTGAATGAAATTAGAATATATAAATAATGAGAAAGGAAAACCAAAGCTTATAGACAATAATAAAGTCTATTGGAAGTGTGCAAAGTCAAGAACATAAAGTTTTAGGGCATGCTTATATACAGCTGATGTTGCCCATGTTGAAGCAGCCAAGGTCATACCAGGAGCTAAGACCACTCAGAATTCGAGTCACCAGATTGTCGTACAAGTATCCGTGGGAGTTTCTTCAGCTGTTGCTGCTAAGCTACCGGCACAAAATGTAATGTACTTTACGTAGTTTGTGACAGAGCGCTATGATGCCAATTCTGAATCCACAATCTTGACAAGAACTGCAGATTCTAAGAGAGGTAATCATGCTACACAATGCAGAAAAGTTTTTAAAATATGACAGTGGTGCTAATGAAAAAAGAATTTTAATATTCAGCATGAATCGAAACATGCGTTTACTTTCTCAATTGCAGCATTGGTATGGTGATGGAACTTTTAAAACTGCACCCCCTTTATTCAAACAACTTCACTCACAGGATTGCAAATGACAATGTCATTCCAGCAGTATTTGCATTGCTGCCTTATAAGACTGAGGAATCGTATGTACATTTCCTGGCAAGTTTCAAACAGTTGATTACAAATGCAGCTCCGCAATCAATACTGACTGATTTTGAATCGGCTGCAATTAATGCAATTGTCCTCTGCTTACAACAATGCACATCAGCGAGGTTGCTTCTTTTATTTCGCTCAATATGTATATCTTCAGTCAGTCTCCAACAAAGATATGAGAGTGATGCAGGCTTCGTTCTGACAATGCAATATTTACCTACTCCAGCATTTGTTCCACCTGCTGATGTAACACAGGCATTCGGTGTGCTCTCTGAGAGTGGCCTATTCCTCCTGTGGCACAGTCAGTACTTGATTATTTTGAGTACACTTGGATCGGTCGACCAATTCATTGTAATAAAAAAAAGCCTCCACAATTCCCACATACGATGTGGAATTGTAACGGATCTGTTATTGATGGATTTCCCAAAACAAACAATTCATGTGAGTGTTGGCATCATAGCTTTGTGGAAATGCTAGGAAGTTGCTATCTTCCATATGGAAATTCATAAACAATCTAGAGATTGGAGTAACTAGTGAGGTAATTAAATTTGCTGATGACACGTGGAGGGGTATAATTGAAAGGGACGCCCAAGTTTTGTTGAGGACGTCCTCGCAAAACATCCCGATGGAGGGGCAGGGAAACCCATATTATCGAAACAAGATGGACGTTCATCTTTTGTTTCGATAATACGGTTGGGAACGCCCAAATCTTGAAATTTTGGTCCTCCTTAGAGATGGTCGTCCCTAGACTTGGTCATTTCTGATTTTCAGCGATAATGGAAACCAAGGACACCCATCTCAGAAATGACCAAATGCAAGCCCTTTGGTCATGGGAGGAGCCAGCATATTTAGTGCACTGGTCCCCCTGACATGTCAGGACACCTACCGGGCACCCTATGGGACACTGCAGTGGACTTCATAAAATGCTCCCAGGAACATAGCTCCCTTTCCTTGTCTGCTGAGCCCCCCACCCCCCTAAAATCCACTACCCCCAACTGTACACCACTACCATAGCCCTATGGGTGAAAGTGGGCACCTAGATGTGGGTACAGTGGGTTTGTGGTGGGTTTTGGAGGGCTCGCTCTTTCCTCCACAAATGTAACAGGAAGGGGGGATGGGCCTGGGTCCATCTGTCTGAAGTGCACTGCACCCACTAAAACTGCTCCAGGGATCTGCATACTTCTGTGATGGAGCTGAGTATGACATCTGAGGCTGGCAAAAAATATTTTGCAAGATGTTTTTTGAGGGTGAGAGAGGGTTAGTGACCACTGGGGGAGTAAGGGAGGTTATCCCTGATTCTCTCCGGTGGTCATCTGGTCATTTCGGTCACCTTTTTGTGCCTTGGTCATAAGAAAAACAGGACCAGATAAAGTTGTCCAAGTGCTCGTCAGGGATACCCTTTTTTTCCATTATGGGTCGAGGACGTCTATGTGTTAGGCATGCCCAAGTCCCGCTTTCGCTACGCCTCCGATACGCCCCCTTGAACTTTGGCTGTCCCCGCGATGGAAAGCAGTTGGGGACACCCAAAATTGACTTTTGATTATGCTGATTTGGGTGACCCTGTGAGAAGGACGCCCATCTCCCGATTTGTGTCAAAAGATGGACGTCCTCTTTCGAAAATAAGCCTGCAGATGTCCTATGTATTTCTTAATATGGAAACCAATAAACATTTGGATCCATTTTCAAGCCTGTAGCAGAAGTCCAAAACACAGTCTGGTCGATATTCAGTCTGCCAGAAGCAGGCCAGCTAAGTGCTGCAGTTGGCACTGAACCCAGCTTCTCAATGTCAGGTAGTTTCCAGAGAGCGGCATTGACTATCCGTGTTTTTTTGGCCGGCTTAAAATTAACTGGCCAAGTTAATGTTCAGCACTGGCTGGTTAAGTTTATAGCAGCCCAAGATAGGACTACTATTTATACGGTCTAATTTGGCCGCTAAACATAGCCGTCAAAGCACTGAATAGTCACAGCTAGCCAGTTCTATCGTGTGATATAGCCAATTAACCACTATCCCCCAAATTATATATATTGTGCCTTAAGTTGTGTGTGATAATTTGGTCACATGGCCAAATTGCACGTACAACTTAATTGATTAACAAGCCTATCAGTGATAATAACTGGTACTTAATAGCCAATTAGCAGCACTAATTCACGTTAATTAAAATTTACACACATAACTTTCTAGGTGTATTCTACATTGTGATGCGCGTAAATTCTAATGCACAGAGTCAAAAAGGGGACATGGCCATGGGCGTGGAATGGGCAGCTTGTGGGTATTTAAAAAAATTATGTGCACTCTTATGGAATAAACCCAATCTGTGCCTAACTTAGGCACAGGTATTTAGGCCTGATTTTAGGTGGCCTAAATGGGTGCGCCTACATTTTAGTCACAAGAATGGAGCATAGGCATATTTTATAAACTACGCCTAACTTTAGGCATAGTTTATAGAATCACGCTAACTGCTGTGGTTTTTCGGTGCTGAGTTTTAGGAGCCATTTATAGAATTTGGCCCTATGCGCTAAGGGCTTATTCTATAAAGGTTATGCTCCTAAATTTTCACTCCTAAAAGGTATGCTCCTAAATTACGAGCATACTGTATGCCCCAAAGTAGATTATTTTGTAATTTAGGAGCATACATTTAGAAGCATAAATTATGCTCATAAATTAGGTGTACGTGCATAAATTATAGGAGCATAAATTTAGGAGCATAACCTTTATAGAAAAAAGCCCTAAGCGGTAATATTCAGCAGAGATAATTGGTTATCTCACACTGAATATTAGTGCTTAGGGCTCTGTTTACTAAGCAGTGTTATAGGCATATTAAAATTTTTAATGCACTAACCATGTATGTGCCTACAATATCCCTATAGGTGCCTACATTGCTAGCATTTGCGCTAAGTGTACACACACTAAAAACATTAATGTACCTTAGTAAACAGGGCTTAGCCTCCCAAAGTGCTTTGAAAATATGCCTCTAAGTGCTTTGAAAATATGCCTCAATGTCTACTAAGTGCTATTTAACCAGCCATGAGCTGTTCCTGACCGGTTAAATAGCGTTGGATATTGGTGGGAGTATCTCTTGATAAATGAGAGATATGTTAAGCCAAAACACAGCATTCTTATTAGTTCTGGTATTTATTCAAAGATTTTTTTTCTCATATTCACATTCTTACTGTGAATATGAGTTAAAGTAACTGTGTTTTGACTTTTCAGGGCAGTATATATACAGATTGTGAATTTGATTAAAAAGAATAAAAGAGAGAATTATGTTAAGTAAATATTCTATGATTAGTTATCAGTTTCTCAACACTCAAAGCAATGACATTCATTTGTTGTCGCACACAGGTATGTATTTTTTAACAGCCACTAACACATCATGAAAATAACAAAAGATTAATTGTGACTAAATTGCCCACTAACCTTTCAGAAACACACTCTAACTTGGAAGAAAAACAATGGGGCTGTGTACTTGAATGACATGTTTCTGTCAAACAACTTGATAGTGTTCCACCTGGCACCACATCTGGTACATGAAATTGGCAGTTTTCCAAGACATCTTATTTTCATCCTCTTCATTCTTATGTTAAAAATAAGCACACATACAAACACAAATCTAATTATTATTCTAACAGTTTTTAAGTAGAAATTTGTATAAATGTAGCTAATGTATCCTATGTTAGTCTTGCTTTTCTTCTACTAAAATATCATTATTTTAACAAATCAATATTTTCATCCATTCATCAGTCCAGATGTTAATAACTTACACAGTGGTGTGATAAATTTTCTTTGCTTGTTGATTTATTAAGAGAGGTGTTGCTGAGCCTTGACTACTAAAATAACAAAAATAATTTTCAAGGAAGCAAGCATACTAAAATATATTAAAGTAGATGGCATTCAAATAGCCATTGAATCAAAAAGAGATTGTTAGTAGATACTTGAAGACATGATGACAACTGTCAGCCATATCCCTGAAATAGTCTTAATGTGTCATGACCCCCTCTGCCCCCCCCCCCAGCTATATTGAAGTCCTGCTTAAACCTCAGTTTATATAAGTTACTTATAATCATTAAGGGGAAAGTTATCAAGGTGCAATAAACAAAGAGCCTTTATCATACCTTGATTTACCAGAGGAGAGTTGCCAAACTGTGGTATCCTGCAAGCCACCTCATATGCAGTGTTAGTCCACTGGCTCAGGAATATTGAGTCGCTACTCCCAGGTGCGGGTGATGGCCTGATACCCTCCCCCCCCCCCCCCCCCCCCCGAGTAGCTCCCACACCTCTCTATCAAACTCTTGCCTCCAAGTAGCATGCACAGTGACCTGATCACACACCTCTGCCCAATTATACCCCTTGATTAAAAGCCCCCCATTCTGGCTAAAAAGTCATGTCGCTATATCACTTATAAGGAGAAGTGGTCTTTGTTATTGTCCTACTTTAGAGATGCTTGATGAGAAGTGTTTTTCTTTTTTCTTTTCTTCCTCTCCACTCTTTCTCTCTTCTGTCCTTTACATGATTTTTGCAATTTGTATGCTGTTGTACTGTTACACTGAATTGTCTTCTGTTATTCTCTTTTAAATTTAATAAAAATACTACGACCAGAAAAGCCCCCCATTCCAAAACCCCTCTGGCAGACATTCTAATCCAAAGCTCCTCCATGAGCATCCCCCCAATCCAATACTGCTTTGAAGAGACCCCAACCTCCCAAAGGACTCTCCAAATCCCAGGGACAGACTGGCCCTTATCTGATGGTCTAGTGGTTTCTTGGGCAGGAAAGACCGATCCTTAGTCACCTCTGCCCTTTCTGGTGCTGTTACTTTATTTATTTATTTTTTTTGCTTTGTGAACAATATCATAATCACTAGTGTACATTATTATACAAATGTAGTGGACACTAGTACTCACAAAGTGTTCCATACTGCTTAATAACGTGCACTATTCAATAGTACCCAAACCCAAGAAACAACCAGGAGAAACACATTTTTATTTGCCCTGGTTATTGTGTGTATTTTGTATGTTATTGTGACATTATCTCAAGTTTTTGATAGGTTTACTGGAGTTCATTGATGGATAAACAATGCATGGTATTAAACACTAGTGGAAGTCCCTAGTTCCTGGCCTTTTCCATTGGTTCCTATGGAACTTGGTACTTAAGGAGCCCTTTTACAAAGCAGTGGTAGGGCTACTGTGTAGGTAGCGTGTGGCAAAACAGCACTACCGTGGGGCACGCCCTGTCACCCTGCAGTACTTTTGTGTTTGCTGCATAGCATTTCCTGTGCCAGAAAATATTTTACTATTTTCTAGTACAGGGGCACAGTGTAGCATCGCTGCACGCTGTCCGATTACCACTGGGATAACGTGTGAGCCCTTGCCACCTTATAAATAGGTGATGGTAAGGGCTCAGGCAGTAATTTGCCGTCCGCCAATATTTTTATTAGCACATGGCCATTTACAACTTCCATTTAAAATAATGGAAAATCTGCGATAAAAAGTGGCTTTGGTACATGGCAATTTCAGATGCCCGCACTACCGCAGGCCACTTTTTACCACAGCTTAGTAAAAGGACCCTGAAATATTTTATACAGACGTGGCTGAGTTGTAAGTAAAGTATGGGAAAGTGATTTGGGCTTATTTTCCTTAAATTACTCCAATGGTGCTCCTAGGTCGGCTGCCATCCAGGGTGGATCGCCGCTGTGCTCCCCCGGTGCATCACCTCCACCCCCCAGTGAATCACCCCTCCCACAAATCATGACCCTCCCCCCGGAGCATCACCTCTCCACCCCTCAAACACATCACTCTTACCTCCTGGGGGTGCAGGGAGCAGTTACACGGCTGTCGGCTCCACTGGTTCCCTGCCCTGGAACAGGAAGTAACGTCAGAGGGAGCAGGGAACCAGCAGAGCTGACAGCTGTGCGGCTGCTCCCTGCACCCCCTTGCAGCGTGCTCCTGGGCGGACTGTCCTCACCATCCTGCTCTTGGTATGCCACTGAATTACCCCAATATCAGTCCTTCCACATTTTCTGACCGTTTCAAGGTGATTTTATATGTCCAAAAAGTGATAATGGGGTCAATATTCAGTGTGGTTTAAGAAGGCACCAGAGGTTCCTGCCTGCTTAAATCATGCTGAGTGGGCCAGATGCACTTAAGGAGCAGAGTCATTGAATGTCAGCTTGCATGAGGTTTTATATCTATCTATCTATCTATCTATCTATCTATCTATCTATCTATCTATCTATCTATCTATCTATCTATCTATCTATCTATCTATCTATATATATATATATATATATATATATCTTTACAGGGTTCAGTGCGGTTTACCTTCTAGGTGACACAGAAGCAAATAGTGTTAGTGTGAGGTACAAGAAACCTTAGAGACCATTGGTGTAATGCATGAGACTAAAAACATTAAAGAAAAGGATAATGGATAATACTAGGAAGTAGAAATCATGATGGATTATTATGAAGCAGTCTTTGCGGAAAGAAAGGTTTTAGTCTTGATGCACACATTGTAAGTGCTGCTATTGTGGCACCCCAAGGACCCTCTTGCACATTCAAAACAGCCTATATATGGAAAATTTCCTCATTTTCGCATTGATTGTCCTGGCCAGCCCTACCATTGAGCAACTGTGATTTTTACACATGGCCCTGCAACTAAGGTCACCCTGGTAGGAAAGGAGAGGTTAGGTAATCAGTCATCTTCAGTTAGTGTTTTATGTCCGTCACTGGCTGTATTCCCGGGTATTCAATGCTGGATCATGTTTGGGCACCGGCAATGAATATCCAGTTGTATCATGACCACTAAAACTTATGCGGTTAAATGCAATTTCCATCCCTTAACTACATAAGCTAAAATGCATAAAGATAAGACTGGAATTTACCCAACTTAAGTGTTTATCTTATGTGGTTATGGGATTAATATTGGCATTTAACCGCATAAGTGCCAACTCTGCCCCTGCTAGTTTCGGAAAATTCAGCAGCATTAGCCGGTTAGGCCAATGCTTAAGTTAGAACATTGATAATTTCCAGACTATTTTACAAAAAGCTTGGTAATTAATGTTTCATGTTTTCAAAGCTATCCAAGATATCCCATTTTCTGTCTCTTCTTTGAAGTACTTTAGTAGATGGACTGATGGACACAGACTTTTTTATATAATGAAAATGATAGAAATCCTAGGGGCTCTTTTACTAAAATGTCTTAAAATTTGCAATTATCACAGCTTAATGTGGGATTTTACCACGCCATAGTTGCAAATTTTATGTGGCACCTTTTGAGAGCTTCCCACTATTTTTATTGTGTGATACTTGCTGTGAGCTGTGGTGGTAAGTGGTCCTGTGTTAGTTCTTTGTTAGCCAGTTAGCATGTGATAAATGTAACACACTAGATGGTTAACACTTCCATGCCAATGTCCACCCATGCCATGCCTACTGAGGGAAAAAAATCTGAAAGAGTAACACGTGGTTTAATGTGTGGAAACAGATACATTTCTGCAAAACTCCTTAATGCATTCACACAGTAGCCTGTTTCCACATATTAATTAAGGACTTAATGCCTTTTATTAAAAAGGTCCTCATAGTGAATATGATTTTGTTTTGAAGATATAGTAAAAAAAAAAAAAGGAAATATCAAACCACTGCATAGACAATAATAACAGAAATTATTAGGAAATACCCTTATGATCCCTTCCCCAATTTTTGTGACACTGATCACTTTCTCAGAGGTCAAAAATAAAAACAGCTCCTCTGCTTATTGAATTTAAAAAAAATCACATATCATAGGTGTATAGCCACAAAATAATGATTCTTCACATAAAAGAACTTTCATTAAGGTATTTTTCATAAATTAATATATTGATTTTCAACTGTAGCCTAATGGGTAGTGCCATGGGCTGAGAACCTGGGGAACTGAGTTCAATTCCAGTTACAGGCCCTTGTGACCCTGGGCAAGTGAATTAACCCTCTATTGCTCCAGGTACAAAACTTGGAGGTCCTTTTACAAAGGCGCACTGAAAAACGACTTGCGGTAGTGTAGGCACGGGTTTTGGGTGTGCACCGATCCATTTTTTTAGTGATCCTGTAAAAAAAGGCCTTTTTTGCCGAAAATGGACGTGCGGCAAAATCAAAATTGCCACGCGCTCATTTTGGGTCTGAGACCTTACCGCCAGCCATTGACCCAGCAGTAAAGAATCCGGGTGGTAATGACCTACGTGTGTCAAATGCCACTTGGCGAGCATCCATTACACATTCCCGAAAATAAAAAATATTTTTCAGACGCGCATATCGAACATGCACCAAAAATGAAATTACCATAAGAGCCACGCAGTAGTTGGGCAGTAACTCCATTTTGGCGTGCGTTGGGCAAGCAAAGACGCTTACGCAGCTTAGTAAATGTAAACCACTTTGGTTTATCAAATCCATGACCCTATATCCCTTTACATTCCAGGGGGAATTTGTTTTTTTATGGGGAATTGAGTAACACTGCCTGACAACACTTTTGTCCTACATGTGGCAGCTCAGGAACCATATTCACTTTTATGTCTGAAAACTGGTATGATGAAACATAACTTAAAGCAATTCAGCTGATAGGTGCACAGCATCTACATGGTATTTGGTAGTCTTTTAGAAAAGTATTATCGGGAAATAAATTAAAATGCTAGTGAACACTAGAGCTGATATTCAGCCTGTGGTAGTCAATGGTTTTTATGCTACTGACAATTGCAAGCTAATCCTATCTTGGATATTTAATGCTGGGCCGTGTTCAATTCAGACACCAGCCCTAAAATTATGCAAATGCCGACCAATATTCAGTGTTGGTACCTACATGTAATGCCACCTCAGGAGCATCCCTGGGTTTGGAGCCCAACTTGGCAGAAGACCCTTGCAGAGCTGCCAAGGGGTCCCAATTTTGAGAGGGAGATTTTAGTACACACCCCTAGCCTGCCCACCTTTGCCCAGGCTCCACCTACTCTACATGACTCTGCCCCTTGGCACACCTCAAACCCACAGCCATTTCAGAAACTATTTTATTTAATAGCCTAATACCCTTTTCAATTAGCTTTCAGAGGCCAAAACCTCCTGCCTCAGGTCAGTATAATGCTGTTATGGTATCCTCTCCTGACCTGAGGAAGGAAGTGTTGGTCTGTGAAAGCTAATCAAAAAATGTTTTAAAATCAGTGAAAGTATCACCTTATTTTCTATTTTGTGTTTTATTTGCATTTATTGAACTTTATTAACACAACTACCACATTACTTTATCCTAAATTTAAAATAAAATTATTTTATTTACCTTTGTTGTCTGGCCATTTACTTTTTCTAATTGTGTTGCTCCCAGTCTCTTGATTCTGCTTTCCTTCATCTTCTCTTAACTCTCTTGCCAGGGTTTCCTGTCCATTTGCTATTTTTCTCTCCTTTTTCTTTGTTTTCTTCTATATTTTTCTGCTTCTCTCTCTGTCCAGATTTAATTCATTCTTACTATCCATTCTTTAATTTCCTTCTTTTTACTTCATCTACCTATAGGTTTTCATCTTTTCCTCACCCTTGTTCTCCCCATGCCCCTTCCTCTTATTCTCCAGTCTTTCACTAGTCTGTCATCTCCCCCTTTCCATCCAGCAGCTCCCCTCTTTCTCTCCCCATCCTTCCAGTATTTTCCCCTCTTTCTTTCTGCATCCTTCCATCCAGCGTCTCTTCTATTTTTCTTCCTACCCTTCCATCTAGCGTCTTCCTTCTTTCTCTCCCCATCCTTCTACCCATCTACCCTCTCTCCAGATCCTTCCATCTAGTGTCTCTCTCTCCCTCCCCCTTCTTCTATCCAGTGCCTCTCTATCTCTCTACCCTTTTCTGTTCTGTGTCCCCTCTCTCTTTCCACATCCTTCCAGTCTCTCCCCTTTTTCTCTGCATCCTTTCATCCATCTCCCCTTTATCCCCCTATCATTCTATCCAGCGTCTTCCCTCTTTCTCTCCCTATCCTTCCATCCAGTGTCTTTCTCTCCCCATCCTTCCATTCGTATTCCTTCTTTCTCTCCCATCCTTCCATCATCTTCCCTCTTTCTCTCCCTATCCTTCCATCCATCTACCCCCTCTCCCGATCCTTCCATCCAATGTCTAGCCCCTTCTCCCAATCCTTCCATCCAGTGTCTCTCTCTCTCTATCCCCTACTTTCGAGCCAGTGTCTCTCTGTCTAACCTTTTCCATTATGTTCCCCCCCCCCTCTCTCTCTCTCTCTCTCCCCATCCTTCATTGTCTCTCCTGTTTCTCTCCCTATCCTTCCTTCCAGCATCTTCCCTCTTTCTGCTGTCAGCCAGGACCCCCCTTTCTCCCCATCCTTATCTACAGCAGCTTCTCTCTTTCTCCAGCCCTTCTCCATGTCCCCTCCTTCTCTCCCCATCTTCCCACTCTCTCCATTCTATCTCCTGCCTCCGTCTCCCCCTTCCACCCGATATTCATTTCCTGGCCACTGCTGCTTCTCCTGTTGAGCAGCAGCGGCCTTGACAAAAAAAAAAAAGCTAACAAACAAAAAATGTAAAAAGCAAGCACGGCACAACAGCAGCCTTCAGGCATGGGCTGTCGGCTTTGCGGCTGGTCCTCTCTCCTCTCTGTCCCCAGAGCGGAGCAGGAAGTCGATGTCAACTTCCTGCTCCAGGGGCAGAGAGAGGAGCGGTAGAGTCAACAGCACGTGCTGAAGGCTGCTGCGGCCCTTTGCTTGCTTTTTTAATTTTAATTTTTGGTCACGGCCACTGCTGCTCAACAGGAGATGTAGCAGTGGCCAGGAAATGAATACCAGGTGGAAGGTGGAGCTACCACCACAGTGTCTCAGCGGGAGACTTTCCCGCTTTGGCGGGTGTACAGGAGATGACCTGCCAAAAGCGGGAGTCTCCCACTGAATACAGGAGAGTTGGCAGGTCTGCCCTTGGGCCACCTCAGTTGGTTCCTTTCTTGCTATGGAGAAGAGAACAATTCACTACTGAAACCACTGCTGAGTCCATAACACCCCAACTAGAAATTGCTTCATTCAGAATCCAATATAAATCTCTGATTGATCAACTGAACTGTGTCCTGTTTTAAAGACCGCCTGGCAACTGGAACGGAAGCCAGCCTATCTTCATAGACTTCATTTCAAACACTTGCGTTAATAACTCCAATATATTAATACTAGGTGACATAAACCAACACTTAGAAGACCCTGACTCCGCCAATGCATGCGAATGTAAAGACTTCCTACAGTCCTGAGATCTCAAATGGCCTCACATGCAAACTACCCACACCAAGGGACATACACTGGACCTTCTAGCACACAAACTGTCCACAGATCATAACCGATCAATAACAAACATCAAATGGTCAGAAACACCTTGACCGACCACTACAAACTGAACTTATCCCTAAATTGGCGAAAGAAGGGATTAACATGCACACCAGAACAAACAACTTACACTATGAGAGGGCAAATAGACCCACAAGTATTTTGGCAACTTATATATGACAATGAATGGACAATATGAACGGACTCCATACATTACCTCAATCACTGGGAGGATAGGTGCAGAAGCGTACTAAACAAAATAGCACCTTTAAAGACGAGAACATCAAGAAGACAAAACTCAACACCATGGTACAATGACAATCTAAATAAAACTCAAAACACAATCCAGAAAACTAGAATGAGCATGGAATAAAATAAAAGATGAACACACACTAAATGCATGGAAACAAATACATAGAAAATACAAATATGCAATTAGACAAACCAAAAGGTGCTACTATAAAACTAAACTAGGACCGGATAACAAAGAGCTGAAGAACCTATTTCAATTTGTAAATAAGTTACTAGGCACCACCCCTGTCACCACATCCAACACAGACATCCCACCTGCAGACAAACTGGCTACCTACTTTAAAGACAAAATAACAAAATTACGCAGCACCCTTCCTCATCACAACACCAACATCGAAAACTTCTTCGATGACCTGGACCTAATCCCGGGCGGATACCCAGCTGACAGTATTGGTCAACATTCAATTTACTCACCACTGAATCAGTCACACAAGCGACTCATAGGTTCACCAACATCCACTGCAAACTGGACACATGTCCCAGTCATTTACTTAAATCCACCCCCAGCCGATTCATAGAAGACCTCACATCCCACCTAAACATCATGCTACAACAAGGTTCCTTCCCCGAGGAATATAGTAACATCCTACTTACCCCAATACCAAAAGACACTAAGAAAAATACAAATGATCTCACAAACTATCGCCCAGTTGCATCTATCCCTCTAGTAGTAAAATTGATGGAGAACTTGGTGACCAAACAGCTTACGGATTACTTGGACAAGTTCTCAATACTACATGACTCACAATCAGGATTCCGCTCCCACTATAGCACTGAAACTGTCCTAGTCACTCTCCTGGCCAAACTCAAGCAGGAAAAGGAGGGGAGGGAAGACAGAGGAAGTAGATGCACATAGATGGAGGTGAGGGGAGTGAGGAGAAATGCTGGATATGGATGGAGGGGAAACTGCTGAATTTAAGGGCTGGATTGGAACGCTTTGAGGGCAGATACTGAAACTTGAGGAAGGATAGCGGCAGGGCTACAGATGGTAGACAGGACGCATGGAGCGGCATAATCGACCAGAAACGCCTATCTCCATGGGCGTTTATCTCCGAGAACGTGTCCGTGAAGGGGCGGAGTGAACCGTATTTTTTAAAAAAATAGACGCCCATGTGTTATTCGCCAAGGTGTGAGCTGGGCGTTTTTGCTTCTCAGCGATAATGGAAAATGAAATCGCCCAGCTCAAAAACGAATAAATCCAAGGCATTTGTTCGTGGGAGGGGCCAGGATTCATAGTGCACTGGTCCCCCTCACATGCCAGGACACCAACCGGGCACCCTAGGGGGCACTTTTACAAAAACAAAAAAAAAGGTAAAAGAGCTCCCAGGTGCATAGCACCCTTCCCTTGGGTGTTGAGCCCCCCAAATCCCCCTCAAAACCTACTGCCCACAAGTCTACACCATTACTATAGCCCTAAGAGGTGAAGGGGGGCACCTACATGTGGGTAAAGTGAGTTTGGGGGGGTTGGACGACTAAGCATTAAGCAGCACAATTGTAACAGGTAGGGGGGGGATGGGCCTGGGTCCACCTGCCTGACGTCCACTGCACCCCCTAACAACTGCTCCAGGGACCTGCATACTGCTGCTTGGGAGGAGGGTATGACATTTGAGGGTGAAAGTAAAAAGTTGTGAAACATCATTTTTTTGTGGTGGGAGGGGGTTAGTGACCACTGGGGGAGTCAGGGGAGGTCATCCCCGACTCCCTCTGGGGGTCATCTGGTCATTTAGGGCACTTTTTGGGGCCTTATTCGTGAAAAAACAGGGTCCAGGAAAAGTGCCCTAAATTCTAGCTACAAACGTATCCATTATCGGCGAAAGGCGCCCATCTCTGTTCGGGTGATAACCACGCCCCAGTTCCGCCTTCACCACGCCTCCGACACGCCCCCGTCAACTTTGTCCGCATCCGCGACGGAGTGCAGTTGAAAGCGTCCAAAGTTCGGCTTTCGATTATACCGCTTTATTTGTTTTTGTGAGAAAAACGCCCATCTCCCGATTTAGGTCGGAACTTGGGCGTTTTTCTCGTTCGATTATAAGCAGGATAAGGACACAGGAGGATGGTGAACATGGTGAGTGAAAAAATATCAAATGGAAAGAAGACACTGTATAAAACAGAAGACACTGGGACCAAAGCGAATAGAAAAACTAAATGATCAGACAACAAAGGTAGAAAAAAGTATTTTATTCAGAATTTATTAATTGGAATATGTCAGCTTTTGGAAATGTGCATCTGTGATATTTTGCATGTAAGTTTCAATTTCTCTAGTATTTCTGGATGCTAAGTCTGACTTCTTGAGGTAAATTTCCAGTTCAGTATTTTGCCTTTATATTTTTTTATTTCTAGTTCCTTGTGTCATGTCTGTTGTGCCATGTGTTTTTCATGTGTGATCAAGGTGCAGTAGTCTGCTAGTGTGTGGTATTTGCAGCCCTTTTTGTTTTGTTTTTGTCACTAGGTAGTGTACTGGTGTTTTAGAGCCCGGTATAATTACAGTGCTGCCTTTCCACACATAAGGTTGTAGCTCGTCTGTCCTTGGAATTACTGCTGTTATGGTTTGGTAAGGTTATAAGTGGGTTTTTGCACAAGTTTGTGTATAGTGTTTTGCAGTGGAGAGATTGTGTGTTGGCCTTACTGAGGTGGCACCACAACATCAGAAAGGGTTTTAGAGCCTAAATCATGACACACTACCTCTTAAAGGATCTACATATAGAGCGTATGCATTTCTAAGGTATACACTGGCATGGTATGGGAAAGGGGGTGGGGAAATACTACTGGAGAGGAAGAGGGAGTGCTGGGTAAGGAGGAAAAAAGGAAGGAAGGGAGAAAGAGCTGGCTTTTTTGGGAATAACCATAATATATACGTATGAGATATCTCATACATATTCATTATGGTTATTTACAAAAAAAGCCAGCTCTTTCTCCCTTCCTTCCTTCCTCCATATTAGCATATTCACAGTCATATATATATATATATATATGCAAATGAATATGCTAATATGCCCCGCCCCATCCTTTGCCCCCCCCCCCCCCCCCCAAAATGAAACAGTCAAACTACACCCATGGAGCTACTGGATCAGGGGAGGGGAAAGAAGGAAAGTTCTGAACTGAACTGGAGTGCAGAAATGCCAAGTGTGGCCCATCCCTAATGAGTGAGGCTTTTCTCATGATGCATTACGGGCATACATTTGGCATAGCTGTGAAGGGACTGAAGCCTGAGGAGAGGCTGCTAGCTATCAAGGCATGCTACATATTTTAAGCTCAATTATATAAAGCATTTACCAACACTAAACCACATACACATGTAAATACAGTTGAATTGTTTCCATAAAGATCCCTCAAGAGGTAGTGTCTCATAATTTAAACCCGATTAGACACGAGTCTGCTAGAGACAACCACCTCATCACACAGCAGATTCTGCAGAATATTCTAAAACCCCCTCTGATATTATGACAAACTAAAATTATGTTTTAATGTTAGTAAGACCAACACACTCAGAACCTCACCACACCCTAACAGCACTAACTCCCAGGAATCAAAGAGCAACAATCTTACCCATGAAAAGACAGCATTATAAATATTACACCAAACCTTACAACACCAACACACCATCCAGTGATAAGAAAGAACAGGACTGCTATAGATCTCTACACAGAGACTACATGCTAGCAGAATACCACTCTTTGGTCAAATGAACAAAACACAGAGATCCTCAACAAATATGATACAAAGCACCACAGATTAGTAATAGAGAGCTGAAAAGACTGAACTGGATCCTAAAGAAGTAAGACTCTGCATATAGCAAACATAGAGAAACCAAAACTGAAATGCAAGATATCAGAGAAGTACATTTTCCAAAGATGACATTTTCCTATTAATAAATTCAAAATAAAATACTTCTTCCTACTTTTGTTGTGTTATGTTATTTTTCCATTTGCTTTGGTCCAAGTGCCTCATTTCTGCTTTCTCTGGGGTTTTTTTTCTTGTTCTTGCAGGGTCTTCTGTCCATTGAATATTTATTTTTTCTCCATGTTCACCATCCATCAACCCTGGAGGAATAGCCTGGAGTGGAGGACTAGCCTAGTGGTTAGTGCTGTGGACTTTGTTCCTGGGGAACTGGGTTCAATTCCCACTGCAGCTCCTTGTGACTGTGGGCAAGTCACTTAACCCTCCATTGCCCCAGGTACAAAATAAGTACCTGTATATATATATATATATATATAAACTGCTTTGAATGTAGTTGCAAAATACCACAAAAAGGCAGTATATCAAGTCCCATTTCCCCCCTCTGCATCCCTTTCCAGCATCTCCCCTCTCTATCCTCCATCTGTCCTCTCAGTGCCTCCCTTCCCCAATATTGCCTACATGCCCCATCTTCCCTTTTTCTAGCTTTGCCCTTCTTTCTCCCACTGTCCCTATCCCGTCCCTGCCCAGATTGTCCTTTTGCATCCTTATTTCTATAGTTCTTCCCTCTCTGGCATCTGTTCTCTATATCCCTGTCTCTTCCTATGTTCAGCTTTTCTCCTCTCTCTTTCCTTCCTCCACCCCATCACCCCAGGATGATAGTTCACCTCCTCCCCCCTACCCCCCACCAGTCTGATATTTCTCTTCCCACTCTTCTAATCTAGTCTCTCCCTCCTTCCGCTCCTCTCCTCCCCACAGGTTTTGCATCTCTCCCCTGCCCTCTCGTTCCTCCTCCCTCCCCATGGTCTTCTGTTCGGCAGCAGCAGGTTGCTTCTGGCCAGCATCAGAACTTTCTCTCTACAGGGTTCTGCCTACTCTAACACAACTTCCTGTTTCTGCATAGGCGGGACCTTGTAGAGAAAAACTATAATCCAGCAATCTAGCTGGAATCAATTTGTCCTAATCACTGCTGCTGCTGAAGAGAGGTATTGAAGATCATGGGGAGGAAGGAAGAAGGGTGAGGGCAAGGGAGAGATGCAGGATCCATAAGGAGGGAGAAGAGATAGAGAGAGGTATCAGACTTAAGGCTAAATTGACCAATGTGCGGACGAGCCTCCATTATACAGGGGCCTGAGGCAGTTACCCCTTTTGCTCATTTGTAAATACATCCCTGCCACCGAGGTTAGAAGGGATATTCAGCAGAACTATGCAGTTAAGTTCTGCTTAATATCTGGGTATAGCCACTGAGCAGGGTTTAAGCAAGTAGGTTCCTCACCTACCCACTTAAAACTCATTGAATATCAACCCCATTGTTTTCACATTATGCTTCAAAGAAATGTAAATTTATTCTGATAAAATGCAAATTATAGAGGTGATTTAAAAGGATTAGATACTTTTTACAGGTAAAAAGCTAATGCAGACATGAGAATCAACATGCATTTAAAATGTATTAAGATGGTGCTACTTATGCATATATGCCAGTGGCACAGGGATGGGGAAGAGACCTGTTTCTGGTGTGGTTTAGATGAACCTTCAAGATATACATATATCACTTATTTTAGAACAGCAGTACATGTATATCCCAGAAAATGTAGTCAGCCTGCTTTGAGTCATGTATAACTATTAATCTGGGTTTGGTAGGAAATACCTTCAAAACCACCTTAGACTGTAAAAAATGTGAGTTTAGGACAGTATGTTATTTCTAGCAAAAAAGGTGCTGGTACTCAAATGCTAGGCCACCCTTCAGGGGTGGGGTGATCACTGAGGGACCCACCCCACAATAGCTAGGCCCCCTGCAACCAGTCACAGAATCTATGACAAGGCAGAATTGGTGTGTAGAGCCTGAGCTCTTTCATTAAAACTTGGGGTCCATAGGTCAATTTCAGCAGATAACGGAAAAGGTGCCGGTACTCAGTATTCCCAAGTACCCCCTCAAAAAAAAGCCCTGGTTTAGGATGACAGTTCAGGTTTCTAAAATCTATCACTTACATGTCTAAGTAGCAAAATCACCACTTTTACTAACATTACTTACAAAATCCTAAGGCTGTTTTTTTTTTTTTTTTTTTTGGGGGGGGGGGTTCGGGTTATTTTTTTTTAATGTCATCTTTTCTAAAATCAAAAAGCTTTTTGATTTTTGTATATTTTTCTCTCTCCCTTTTGGGATTTTTGTAATTGGTAGTGATTTTTTCTAAAATGGCATCTTTTGATATGTGCTGTACCACAATTTTCTTTAGGCATTATTTCATAAAAGGCTCTCCATTTAGCAAGTCTTAAAAAAAGGGTATTAAAGTTTGGTACGAATGTTTTCTTGTGCTCTAAATACAATCATCCACTAAGGCCACTGTGGAATTTTCTGCCTAGCTACAACAGTGGACCTGAATACTTTTAAGAGACGATTACTTTAAAGATATAGAAACCTTTATTGAAATCAAAGTTTTGGTGAATACTCTAGGATGTCAAAGATAAATAAGGAAGTGGAGGAGTAGCCTAATCTGGTTAGAGAAGTAGGCAGAAAACCAGGGAAGCCCAGGTGAAATCCCAGTGCAGCTCCCTTTTGCCTTAGGCAAATCACTTAGGGGTCCTTTTACTAAAGTGTGCTAATTGTTAATGTGCGTTAAATTCATTAGTGTGCCTTAGTAAAATGACCCTATAATACTCCATTGCCTCAGGCGCAAACTTAGGAGATCTTTTACTAAAGATTAGCCCCTGTTATCTGCAGCAGGGCCCCTTAGGAATAAAATTGGTCCTGTGGTAGATAGCATGTGCTAGCCTTTAGTAAAAGACCCCCTTGGATTGTAAGCCATCCAGGGACAGGGCAACTCCTATTGCATTGCAATGTAGCCTATCATGAGCTGCAGTTGAAAAAAAGAAAGAGGCATGGGCCACATCTACATCAATAAATATATTTTATAAGATTTCACAGTAGAATTAAGCCATGTGGCCATCTCCAATCGTTAGGGCCATCTGAGCAATATCTTCTTTTTGCAAAATATTGTTTAATTACATTTTAGTAACTGTAACATTTGATCTTATTTAGGAAACAATTTTCTAGAATTAAAGAAATATCAAGCCAACAGCGCCTTCTGTTGCAACCTTCGGCCCCTCAATTGAACAGGAAGAATTGTGTTAAACTGTTAAAATAAAGGTCAAACTGATGCTACAAAAAGACATTTTAAAACCCTATTAACCCAGAAAAATCTGTTGTTATTGTCTCTATTTCAAGAGGTTATTTTCTTTAGCTGCTGTAAAGTTGAAAGGCTGAGTCAGGATCTGTGCATACAAGGAATTGCGCAAGTAGATCCACACACAATCAAAGGCATTCTAGGAGCAAATCTGAGGAAGATAATTCTCAAAGATGTTTATTTAGATAAATAATTATGCCTCACACATCCACACACACTCAGTAGGACCAGTGTACGCAGGCCATCTTAAAAAATAATTTTTAAAGCTATTTATGAATATAAGATTGTGCAGAGTATATTCAGGTGAAGGAAAGCATGTAATGTCATTTCAATTCAAACATTCACAATAATAGGCAAACTTCAAATTTTTTATCCAAGTAAACAAACACAGGGGTCCTTTTACTAAGGCGTGCCAAAAAATGGTCTGCGCTGGTGTAGGCACATGTACTCAACGCATGCATGTCCATTTTTCAGTGTGCATGCAAAAAAAAAGCCTTTTTTTGGCCGAAAATGGACGTGTGGCAAAATAAAAATTGATGCTTGTCCATTTTGGCCTTGTACCTTACCGCAAGCCATTGACTTAGTGGTAAGGTCTTATGCGTTAATCGGGGGGTAATTGTCAGCGTGTGTACACTGCTGATTTTCTCCTAGTTAGCGCCACGCAGTAGAAAATAAAAATGATTTTCTGCCACACATTTTGGATGCATGCACATGATAGCTAGGCAGTAGTTCTAATTTGATGTGCATTGTACATTCATAGGTGTCCATCCTGCTTATTTTTGAATGAGAAGAGCCGGCCAACTTCCGACACAAATCGGGAGATGGCCGGCCATCTCCCAAACCCGGCCAAATCGGTATAATCGAAAGCCGATTTTGGCCGGCTTCAACTGCTTTCCGTCGCAGGGCTAGCCAAACTTCAAGGGGGCATGTCGGCAGGGTACGGAAGGCGAGATGGGGGCATGGTTATGAGATGGCTGGTTCGGCCGATAATGGAAAAAAGAAGGCTGGCTCTGACGAGCACTTGGTGGACTTTCCTTGGTCCCTTTTTTTTCACTACCAAGCCTAAAAAAGGTGCCCCAACTGACCAGATGACCACCAGAGGGAATTGGGGATCACCTCCCCTTACTCCCCCAGTGGTCTCCAACCCCCTCCCACCCCCCAAAAAATTAAAAATCATTTTTTGCCTGCCTCTATGCCAACCTCAAATGTCATTCCCAGCTCCATGACAGCAGTATGCAGGTCCCTGGAGCAGTTTTTAGTGGGTGCAGTGCACTTCGGGCAGGTGGACCCAGGCCCATCCCCCTACCTATTACACTTGTGGTGGTAAATGGTATACCTCCAAACCCCCCCAAAACCCACTGCACCCACATGTAGGTGCCCCTTCACCCCTAATGGCTATGGTAGTGGTGTACAGTTGTGAGTAGTGGGTTTTGGGGGGATTTGGTGGGCTCAGCACACAAGGTAAGGGAGGTATGCACCTGGGAGCAATTTCTGAAGTCCACTGCAGTGCCCCCTAGGGTGCCCGGTTGATGTCCTGGCATGTGAGGGGGGAACCAGTGCACTACAAATGCTGGCCCCTCCCATGACCAAATGCCTTGGATTTGGCCGGGTTTGAGATGACCGCTATTAGTTTCCATTATCGGCAAAAACCAATGGTGGCGATCTCTAACGCTGGCCATCTCTAAGGCTGGCCCAAATGTTGAGATTTGGCTGGCCACGACCGTATTATCGAAACGAAAGATGGCCGGCCATCTTGTTTCGATAATATGGTCAAGTATGCCGCTTTCCGGGGCCGGCCTTAGAGATGGCCGCCCATATAGATGGCCAGCCCCGTTCGATTATGCCCCTCCATGTGCCTTAGTAAAAGGGCTCCACAGTCTTCGTTATCAGATTCAGATGATCATGTTTTTTTTACAAAATAATTCTTGGCTCACATTCATTCTATATTTCACCAGACCTCAGTGGTACCACCCCAGCAATTTACAATCTCATCGCTGCCTAAGCTTTATGCAACACATCATCACTGGTCTATTGTTTACTGAAAAATTTCTAAGAGCTTATCCAATATTTTATTGACTCCAAATTATTGCTTTTCTTATTAAAATACTTTCAATTAGCTTATTCTGATCCAATTCCAAGTCATAATCCAAGACCTCTTACTGATTTGGATTATGAAGTTTTGGACCTGAATAAGCTAAGTAAATGTATCTTACTTTTTAAAGGTAATGAATAAGAAGAGCAGTAATTTGGAGTTAATAAAATATTGGATAAACGTTTAGAAATTTTTCAGTAAACAAAGGACCAGTGATGACGTGCTGTATAAAGTTGAGGCAACGATGAGATTGTGAGCTGCTGAAGTTTGGTGAAATATAGAGTGAATTTGAACCAAGAATTATGCTGTAAAACACGATCATCTGAGTCTGACAACAAAGACTATAATGTTTCAAGTTTATTAGATATTTTCTACCCTGCGCAATCAAACAAATGTCTGAGCGGCTCACAATCTATATGCATGGGAAAAGGAAAGAGATCTGAAATGACTCAAACTTAGATAAAAAGACACAGGGAGACAAAAGGAGCTGGGGAAGAACTACAATATCTGATAGAAAGGAGAGAGAGGGAGCGAGGTCAAGAACAGTGGGGATGGGAAAATGCTGACAATTTAGGCAACTCTTCCAGCTAATGGCCAAATGCTTCTAAATACATATGAGCTTTAAGTTTATCTTGAACTGGGCAAGGGAGGATAATGCTTTCAGGATCTCAGGTAGAGAGTTCCATAACTGGGGGGCCTGTATAGAAAAAAGAAAACAGTGCGAAGGAATGGCACAGAACAACGGGACTATTAGAAGCTCCCGTTGAGATGATCGCAGGAGGCATGGTGGTTCATATGGGAGAAGGAGTGCCCCAGAAAGGAGGACTCATTGGTTATTCAAATTTTAAAGGTTAACAGGAGTAATTTGTATTGGAGTTGATAATGAATAGGTAGCCAATAGGCATCCTTTAAAAGTGGTGTAACATGGTCGAATTTGCTGTGTCCAGCGATAAGTTTGATGGCAATGTTTTGAATGAGTTGCAGACAGTGTAGATCACACTGAGAAAGACCTAGGTAAAGAGAATTGCAGTAACCAATCTGAGAAATGATAAAAGAATGTACTAGTATGTTTATAGCAGCTGGCAAAAGGAGTGGTTTAATCGAGCAGATATCCATAAGGTGAAAAACTATGGCGGACAACTGAAGAAATCTGCGGAAGGTGAGAGTATTGTCAAGAATAACCTCCAGGACTTTAATTTTATCAGTTAAAGTAATGGGAGTAGCATTTAGAAGGATTGGGCTATAGTGTTTCAGTTATTTAGAGGAGAAAAGGACTGCTTGTGATTTCTCAGGATTGAGCAATAGGCATATTTAGGCAAGCCAGGAGCAAACCAAGTTAAATTTATTGTTTACATCTGATATTTGGGCATTATCAGAAGGATCGATTGGAGTGAGAACCTGGAAAAGATCTGAAGCCTAAGGAGAATATGAGGTAAAGCAAAAGGGCAAGAAAAATATCAAATAAAAGGGGGGACAGGATTGATCCTTGCGGTACCCCAGAAGGCAGAGAGTAGGGAGCAGAATGAAAATCAGAAAAAGAAACCTCATACGTATGGTTAGAAAAGTATGCAGCAAACCATGAGAGGGTGATATCTGCTAGTTCAATCTGGGAAATTAAATGTAGCGGGAGGGATTGGTCTATAGTATCGAGCGCCACTTTGAGATCTATACATAAGAGTAGGATTGCTTTGGAATGAGTGAGGTGGGATCTAATATAGGTGGTCAGACCTAGAAGGGTAGTTTCAGTGTTGTAGTTAGCATGGAAGCTAGTCTGGTTCAGATGGAGAACATCAGTATGAGTGTAAAAGTCCAATAATTGCACATGAAATAGATTTTACTAATTTGACAGTAAACAGAAGATTTGCTATCAGGCAGTAATTATCACAATGGCCGGTGGACTTTAATGGGTCCTTCAGTTTTGGGTGCCATTTCAAACATACTTTTACCCACAAAAAGCAAAAGTTTTCCCTAGGATGAAATTGTAGGTGATTAGACCTAAGCCCCTAAATTTCAAAACTATATGCACACAATAGGCAAATTACTAGTGAATTTATCTTATTCAGTTGTTCAACACTACTTAAATGTAAACATGTTCTTTCAGACATGTGAAAAGCTTTAGTAAAAGGCTCCTAAAATGGTTATTTTAGATTGCAGTCAATTATTTTTTAAGAACAAATTTTGGAAATTCATAGAGATTTTATGGACTGTTTGGTTCACTGATTGACTGAGATAAATTATTATGTTATGGTGCATTATACTCCATGTTAAGAGGTTCATCCTTTTATGATTAATATTTAATTAGTGAGCCTGCATATACTGATCCTACTATGTGTGGTGATTTATTACTATCGATATTGTAGGTGCTTAGTGAAAATGTGCTTATGTGCCTTTATAAAATAGGGACCCAGATTGAGCCACAGCAGCATGCAAATACCCATGTATAGATTACACCTGCTCTGATAAAGCAGTAAATCTGTACATGTATTCCATTTGGATTTAACTGTGGCATCCTGTGTTGACACTGCTGTTCATTACGACTTTTTCAAGCTTTGCTATTTTCTGTACCAAGGCTTTTTTAAGCCTTACAACTCTTTGAGATGAGTTTGCCAACATTTACATATGCTATTGCTCTAGGATTATATGCTTATACCAATATTTAACATTTGTCAGTGTTTCAACGACTCCTGAGGCAGGCGGGTTTGTCTCACCGAAACACAGCACCATGTTGTGTCTATACTGGTGCCAATAAAGTTGTTTTTTCCTGGTTAGCTACCTATGTGGGATCTCCTTACATATACTCCCAGAGCTGCTACTTCGGTCGTCTTCTCTACTTTGCTTGATGTCCTTCGATTTTTGTAGAGGTATTCTCCTGTTGTTGTTTGCTTCTATAAATGTATCAGCATAGTTTATAAAATATGTGATCCGCTGAGTGAAAAGGTACCAATAATGGGGTATATAACTTATTTATACCACAGGAGAGAGAGGGATAACACATAATCCTGCAAACTTTTAGCCTCAGGCACAGACTAATTACATCTTTATAAAATGGGAAACCTTTATCAATATACAAGTAATTAACCCCAGACATCACATACCCTTGCAGTTTTTAGGCTGTACAATATGAAAAACATCAACGACGTGGAAAAATTGCATGGTCCCATTATACTGACCCTATAGTACACAAAACTTTCAAAAATGGAAGTTGCCCAAATCTACCTCTCCAAACGTTTATAGCCTTTGTTATTTGTAACCCCACTTTTGGTACCTTTTTACTCAGAGGGTCACATATGCACAAACATTAGACTCTCCATTCTACCCAGAATATGACCCAGGAATGCCCACACTGACTTTTATATGGCAATACAGTCATAAAATTCTATTTAAAAAACTTTTTGCATGTAAAATGAGCTCTACATTAAAAAAAACTTTCTAAAATTAACCTGTGTTCAAAAA
Organism: Microcaecilia unicolor; assembly: GCF_901765095.1. NCBI lineage: Eukaryota > Metazoa > Chordata > Amphibia > Gymnophiona > Siphonopidae > Microcaecilia > Microcaecilia unicolor. The sequence continues at coordinate 136,409 of NW_021963039.1, read as the reverse complement.
TCAATCAAAACCCCATAAAAAGATTCAAAGAGAACCCAAATATAATTTCTGACAGCACCTCTTTAAGATGCTCTTCAAACAAAATGTACAAGAGTCTGGGGTCCTTTTACTAAGCACACTAATGGATTTAGCACATGCTAATGATTGATTCACACTCAATGCCATGCAACCCATAGTAGTACAGGGATCCTTTACTAAGGTGTGCTGAAAAATGACCTGCGGTAGTGTAGGCACCGGTTTTGGGCACACGCAAGTCCATTTTTCAGCATGCCTGCAAAATATGCCTTTTTCAAAAGTTTTTGCCAAAAATGCATGTTTGGCAAAATAAAAATTGCCATGCATCCATTATAGGTCTGAGACCTTACCGCCAGCCATTGACTTAACGTTAAGGTCTCTCATGTTAACCATGTGGTAATCACCTACACGCGTCAAATCAGAGTTACCGCCTGATTTTCGCCACACACCAGAAAATAAAATTTATTTTCTAGTGCACACGTAAAAAATGAAATTATCACATGGGACACACGGTAGCCGGGCAGTAACACTGAATTGGTGCGCTTTGGGCACGTGTAGGCACCTACTTAGCTTAGTAAAAGGACCCCTCAATGAGCTGCATGACAGTTAGTGCATGCTAATTGTTAGCACACACTAAATCCATTAGCACACCTTAGTTAAAGAACCCTTCTGTATTTTAAAATAGGCTGTGTCTATGCCATATTCAAAACAGGTGCCCTACTGAAAATTTTCTCTGGTAGTTCTGCTTAAAACTTTGCTGACATTACACCAATGTCAAACCTCCAAACTAGCTAAAAAATCTCTTCATGTGGGTAAGAGTGACCTGACATTTAGCACTTTTGAAATAAGGTATGGTATTGCCTCAAGAAAAGTAAATTGGGATGCTAAACCCTGGAATTTGATCAAAAATAACAGATGGCTCTACTTGTGTTCCTCATTGGTGGCACCCCATTGAGCTTCCACCATCAGCGTTAGAAACCTGGCCTGCTTGCAGAGTAGAGACTGGAACTGTGCATATTTCCGTTGGAAGCAGTTATTACTGGAAGGATAGTATAAGAACAGTCAACATCAGATACATTATTGGCTTGAAGCTCTTATTGGCACAAACTGTGTCACATATGTTTGGTTCAAGTCCTTATGTTAAAGTCTGCATGTGTAGAATTAATATTATTTGATTGTAAATGTGGAATCACGTTTTCCTTGGGCATCATCAGTTTAATGAGAAGCCGTCAAGCAAAGTATCTAGACATGTTTTTTTTCTGGAAGTTCCAACTTTAAAGCTTTATTATTTTAAAATGGCAACATTTACTTTTTTACATGCCAACATTTGCATATGTGACAGTACCCATTATGGATGCAGTGCAAATGCAGTCAGAAGCAATAACTGGAAACCTGTGAAGGTGCTCGAAATGTATGTGGTAGTGCTGCGCTCTTAACACGCTGTCTTTGAAGACTTGTGTGTGTCTGAAATATTATTAACATTTATGGGGATGGCAGGGCTTGCAAAGGGAAGAGAAGTGAGCAAACAAAAAACTCCAAGAGCCTTCAGAAATGGAACAAATCTTTAATTTATGGACCCAACACGGGCCGTGTTTCAGCGTGCAGCACCTGTATCAGGAGTCTACCGTTGAAACAAATGGATACTTAATACAATAAACCCAGTATAGGCTGTTGTGATGACTAAAGGTATGACTTTAAGCACACAGAGTCAGCAATCACTGAATGAAATAGGGGGAAAATAAAGGGAAGAGAACTGCCTCTAATTGAAGACTTTATATTATGTTTTGCCATTCCTTCTGTTACTTTTTTTTCCGAAAGGTCATATAAACAAAGATAATATATGTTAGGTGAAAAACAATGATGTAATTTTCTTTACAGATTAGAAGCATTTTAATAGATTTTATCTGGATTACTACAAATCTCTTCAATAGTCTTCCAAAGAAACTGTTTTCCAGATTAAAACTGATTCAGGTTTCTGACTTAGGAGATCTAGGTAGGAAAGGCTCCCCCTGGATGAAAGTATTGCACCTAAGATGCTTTGTTTCATATTTAGGGGGGGGGGACTCATCAAGGTGCAGTAAAAGTTCACCTTTTATCGCACCTTGATTTTCCATCAAGATTCATCAACCTGCAGCATCCTGGTGCACAGGTTGCTGAATCCTGTGTAAAGGAATAACGCTGCTTGTGAACCACCTCACAAGCAGCAATATTCTACGTGCCCAAGAGAATCAAACTACAATGCCATGTCTGAGCCCCCACTCCAGCCTTGTCCACCCCCCACATGTTCAAGCCCCCACTCTGCCTTCCCCCCACCCATACCTCAAAGATAGCTTTTGCCCCCTCAAAGGACTACCTTCACATCATTGGTTTTAGCGTGTGTGGGGGGGGGATCTTCAGCCAGAAGCAATGCCCAGATGTTCCTGCCCAGTCCAGCGCTACATCAAAAATGGTACCCCTACCAGTAGCCTTATGTGACTCATGCTAGGGTTTATATTTCCATATTTTTTAATCAGGCTGCATTATGACCATTTAAGTAAATTTAAGGGCAAAATAATGTGACTTAAGGCCCTAATGATGCTTGATGAATTCCCTCCTTAGATTCATCCAGGACAAAGCTGCTATCTTCTTTAAAGATGGATTGCACTCTATAGGCCAAGCTTTAGGTCTGGCTAGGAATGTAATCTGGCTAATGGCCTTCTCTTCAGTATCTTTCAGCTAGTATCTTTGTAGGCTAGACCCTTAGCTGGGATTGCTTTGAAGTTTATTGTTCATTGCTTATTAAAACTTTCTATACCATCCAATATAACACACAGGTCTGGGTGGTGTACAGACAGGGGACCAGATTCAGTGAATGGCACATAAATCTGGATGCCACAAAAAAGAGGGCACGTCTGTAAATGTTGCCTTGAGTTGTATTCTGTTTATAGAATAGTGTGTAGCACTGGGATCAGTGCCTCACCTTGAGTGTGAGGAATTACAGCAACTGAAACCTGGTGCAGATCCTGGTGAGTAAGTTAGGTGTGGATCCACTGAATTCTATAATGATATGCACATATTTAGTGAGTGTCCCTGATCCTCCCATGCCCCTTCCATGACCATGCCCCCTTTTCATTTCTGCGCTAAAAGATTTGTGTGTCAATATTTATAGAACAGTGCTTAGCCAGATGCTCATGTAAATCCTAACTGTAATAATTGATTCTCAGTGCCCAATTATTGCCAGTTATTGACTCATTACTCAATTAAAATGTGAGCACAACTTGAGTGCACAATTTAGGGTGCCATATATAGAATCCAGGGTAAGTGACTTACAGGCTTATTTTCGAAAGTGATCTCCGACCATCTTCCGACATAAATCGGGAGATGGCCGGTGATCTCTTAAAAGCGGCGAAATCGGTATAATCAAAAGTGGCTTTTTTGACACCATCGCTACTTTTCCGTCCCCACACCAGCAAAAGTTCAAGGGGGCGTGTCGGCGGTGTAGCGAAGGCGGGACATGGTCGGGCATGGGCGTGGCTACCAGATGGCCGGCAGATAAAGGAAAAAAAGCGGCGTTAAGCAGTTTTTCGCCGGGTTTACTTGGTCCTTTTATTTTCACAACCAAGCCTCAAAAAGGTGCCCCAACTGACCAGATGACACCGGAGGGAATCGGGGATGACCTCCCCGTACTCCCCCAGTGGTCACCAACCCTCTCCCACACTAAAAAAATAAAAATAAAAACCTTTTTTTACCAGCCTGTATGCTAGGCTCAAATGTCATACCCAGCTCCCTGACAGCAGTATGCAAGTCCTTGGAGCAGTTTTTAATGGGTGCAGTGTACTTCAGGCAGGCAGACCCAGGTCCATCCCCCCTTACCTGTTACACTTGTGGTGCTAAGTGTTGAGCCCTCCAAACCCCCTCCAAAACCCACTGTACCCACATGTAGGTGCCCCCATTCACCCATAAGGCTATGGTAATGGTGTAGAGTTGTGGGGAGTGGGTTTGGGGGGAATTTGGGGGGCTCAGCACCCAAGGTAAGGGAGCTATGCACCTGGGAGCTATTTGTGTATTTTTTAAACATTTTTAGAAGTGCCCCCTAGGGTGCCCGGTTGGTGTCCTGGCATGTCAGGGGGACCAGTGCACTACAAATGCTGGCTCCTCCCATGACCAAATGCCTTGGATTTTGCCGGGTTTGAAATGGCTGGCATTTTTTTTCCATTATCGCTGAAAAACAAAACCAGCAATCTCAAACCCGGCAAACTCTGGCATTTGGCCGGGCTAAACCGTATTATTGAAAAAAAAAGATGGCCGGCCATCTTTTTCGATAATACGGTTCCAGCCAGCTGTTGCGTCGCCGCCAAAATATATCACCAGTGATCTATTTCGTCGGCGACGTTCCATTATGCCCCTCCACATGTCCATAAAAATGCCCGTAATGAACTTGTAAGTCCATTCACTACTTATTGCTCCTGGGATGCAGATTAGAGCAGTTGGAGGTAGGACTCTCCTAGCAGCTCACCAGAAACACATCCAGTGCTGCACATTAAAAAAAAAGTTTTTCAAAGCATGTCCAAAAAATACATCCAACAGACATGAAAAAAACTCCCGAAAATCAGTAAAAATTAGTTTTAAATAAGCACAGACCGATGCTGGTATTAAAATTTCAGGACAGGATGTGTGGGGCATTTATCTACTGTGCCTCAGGGATGCTGGCCCTCTGTCTAATATTAGCAACCTAGCAGAACAAGATGATGTTCAAGGGTCTCTGCCACCTTCCCTCTCAACTGCTCCTTTCGCTACCCCCCCTCCCCCCCCCCCCCCCCCGTCCACACACACACACACACACACACGCAGTTTAGTCTGATTTCCTGCTATAGGGCCTATCATCGAAGCCTTACAATTTGAATACACAACTTTCTTTTCAAGACACTTTTTGAATTATTGTAATAGACTTTACAGACACTTGAAATGACTGGTAATCAGTGCAGATCATACAGCACTGGTGCATAATAGACTATCCTTATGACATATCCCTGTGCAGAGTCAGACTGTCATGTTCTACAACAGCTGCATTATCTGTAGCATCCGCAAAGGAAGCCCTAGACAGAAAATGCTGGAAAAAAATCTAACACAGGAGAGACAAAGGTTTTTTTTTTTTGTCTACAATTTTCATGTCACAGTCTGACAGCAATGGACACATTTTTAGGATATTCTCATAACTGAAGATTCCACTGGTAACCAAAGAACTAGCCTGAGGCTTTAGATACCAAAAGAGACTGAAATTTGCTGACTTTATATTTCTGCAGACTTTTACCTTGTCCTGATTGGCAATTTGCTAAAATTATAGATGGCTAAATTGTATCCAACATTAATCCTGATGGAAAGCACAGTGCTTACAAGATGAAGAAATAGAAGCATAGGCTCCTTTTTTTTTATAGTCCTTTCATGCTTAGAAAGCCTGGTTAAAGTCCCTGAAACCATCAGGTGCTCCTACTGTTAAGTGTAAATCCCCCAGAGAAAATGCACGCTTACTTTGCATTCCAGGCTCTCCACCTAAATTGTATGTATTCTTCACAGGAAAACCAGGGCATTGTTATCTTTGCCATGCATGCCTGCATTTCTGTTGCACCAACAACAGAAGCTTAAATAAAAATGGAAATAAGGCTAATCTAAAGGAAACCTGGAGCAAAGATGTACATGAGGATGTAATAATTAAACAAAAGGGACTCATCTCTTAGGATATTTGCCAGAAAGGTCAAAGGCTACATATACTGCTTGCTTTCTGTTTTTTATTTTCATGCTAATTGAGCGCTGTAGCAAATTCCAAAAGGTTTCAAACTGCTGAGGAAGGTCAAACATGCACATTTATAGTGCATTGCAAGTCTCAGTCTCTGAATATGGCCTTCTGCACTCCAACTTCACATTTCTGCCTGATGGCCCTTGCAGATTCTGATGCTTAGCTCTGATGAAAGATTGTCATGACAAATAAATGTATGGGCCAAAGGGACCTGACAAGGAAGGTAAGCTTAAATGTCAGTCCCACCAATAAGTCTTCAGGCATAAATGCATCTAGAAAGTTTGCAAGCAAATTGCTCCATAAATAATTAAATCTACTTGTGGTATATTTTTATGAACGTACAATAAAACACTGAAAGACCCTTTTAATCTGCATTATTCATATTTTTCACATTCTTTATGAGATTGTATTTATTATTTGCTCACAGTCCACTAATAACTTTTTGTTCCCAATTCAACATTGCATGTACTTTTTTTTTTTGTAGATAACAAATGGTGTATTGCCAATTAACCACAGTTTAGTATTAAATAATGCAAATAACCCTCTCAATAATATACTCGTATATCTTTGCACAATGTAATCCATAACCAAATTGTAACAAATGTATTTCTATTATTCATATCCTATTGTAAGCCACACTGAGCCCGCAAAAAGGTGGGAAAATGTGGGATACAAATGCAATAAATAAATAAATACTGTTACATTATTTTGGAGTTGGCCCTTGCAGATCACCAATGTGGCCGCGCAGGCTTCTGCGAGTCTGACGTCCTGCACGTCAAACTCACAGAAACAGAAGCCTGCGCAGCCTTCTACATGGAATGTTGCTAGTGGAATAGCAACATTCCATGTAGAATCTCCAATACTAGTAACATTCCATGTAGAATCTCCAATAGTATCTATTTTATTTTTGTTACATTTGTAATGTCAATGCGGCTTACATGGGGCAATGGAGGGTTAAGTGACTTGCCCAGAGTCACAAGGAGCTGTCTGTGCCTGAAGTGGGAATCAAACTCAGTTCCTCAGGACCAAAGTCCACCACCCTAACCACTAGGCCACTCCTCCACAATAATCTAACAGTATATTATTGAGAGGGTTATTTGCATTATTTTATACAAAAGTAATGTGCACTGGTTTCTGAATGTGAGGCAATGTGGGACCATATGGCTATATATAGTGCACCTTAAAACTTGCTGCTGTGAGCACTCTGGAGGGCTGGTGCGAGGGAAAGGGGATAGTGGGTCTTTCAGCCGGCATCATCCCTGTTCATTCAGCCCAGCTAGGAGAACAGGGCGCCATCTAGGGATCAAACTGCCAGGGAAAGCTGTAATGCAGGAAAAAAACTACACTCCCCAGAAGCCAGTGCAGGGTCAGCTGAACTCCCAGGAGGGGGATGGTGGAGTGACTGATTGGGAGATGAGGTCTGATCCTGGAGATGGGGAACAGTTGGTGAAGCTTGGGGAGGAGGAGATGGAGTGGAATAAAGAGGAGGTAGAAGGAGAAGGTAAGGAGGAGTGCATGGAGGTTGGAGGGCTTGCTCAAACTTCCTCAGGAAAGGTAAAGGCTCTGGTGGCGGGAGTGTGGCCCAAGCTGTGCATACTTGGAGAGGATAAAATAATCCAGTGGGGAAGCCACTGGTGGAAGAAACTAACCCATAAACTATCTAAGGGTAGAAGGTAGTGCTGATGAGGGGAGGCTACAATTGGGAGCAAGACAAAGGTTTGCTGGGTGTGATATTCTGAGTTAAGATTGGACTGTGTTAATAAGCTGAATGTGGGAAAAACTGAACTGACTCTTGCATTCTTGATGAAGAAACTGCTCGAAGATTAAACCTGTATTAAAATATGCTGAGAAAATAAAGACCTGTGGTTTTCAAGAACTATAAGACTGCTGGAGTTTTGTGTGTCCCAGTCATGAGCTGATCCTGGGCGCAGGTCAGCTGGGCAGCAGTTAAAGTAGGACAAGCAGTGCAGCAAAGCAGTGGTTGCAGCTCGTACCGGGGAAAAGCTAGCCAAGCTAAGCAGGGTCGACCCCGGCTCTCACCTGGAAGGGTGACCTGGTTACACTGCCCAAAAAGGACTGGTAAGCTAGTCCAGTGTATAATGATGTACGCCAATAAAAAGTAATTTGAATTCATTCATATTTCATCCTGGAATGTAAGAGGCATTAAGCAAATCTATATATATATAGTCATTTATCCTCTAAAATTCTCTGTGACATTAAGGTGTTCTAGAATAGTCAGGGCTAAAGCTAACTATCTAATGAATATAAATTTGTCTTTCATAATTTGTTACTGATCTCCTCTATGCTGCCAAAAAAAGAAGGACTGAGATTAATAATGCTTCTTTTGCTATCTTCCATTTTCTGCTGTTTGCTACATTTTGACAGTACTACATTTACCTTCATTTTTGCCACACAATGAGATGCACTTTCGCTTCTGGACATTAAATTAATTGTTTTGACCAGTAGCCTGTGCAGAAAAAATTGAAAGTTAATGCATTATATTCTTACTCAAGCAGTTTTCTCTCATTGCTGGTAAGTAAGGTTCTCTTCAGTCTAGCTATCATATACTGTACAGTCAAACAGCATCTGGTCAGCACAAGTCTGCTTTTCTTATGAACAGCACATTGTAACATGTACTTAAAGCAGAAAACATTAGGCCAAGGCTTGACTGTACAGAATACTAGCTGAACAGTGACCTTTTGGAACCTATACTGTATTCTTCTCTAAAGATGTATTTTTCATGCAGAGCTTAGCTATCCTTCCTGTATGTGTATGTGTGTGTGTGTTTGTGTGTGAGTGCCAGTTAGGGCTCAATTCATCCTAAATAATTTTTACACTTGGAGATGATAAAAGTCTAACAGTGATTGTTTTAAAAGTGGATATTCAGGACATATAAAGTGCACGGTAACATTTATGCATCGATAATGTATGCAAATTATTAGAAGAATAAGATGGCAGACACCGATGCAATGTGGAAAGGCTGTCTTGCATTCTAGAATCATAGAATTGCAGACCACACCCTGAGGCAGCAAATTAATGAGTGAACAGCTGGGTTGAAGAATACTTATACACGGAGTTACATTTGCTGATTGGAGAATTATTAGAATAATGGCATATGCATGTGTAAATGCCAAAATTCCACCTAAGCACTTTTCTTTAAATTCTTATTTTACAGGTAGGTATACCTGTATGTGGAGTCAAGGTAGAGTGTGGGCAGGACTCACATGCATACAACTTATAGAATACTAACAGTTGCGTGGGTATAGATGGAACTTAGGTGCATGCACTCATGCCAGCTCTCTGGCAGGTATAAGTACTCACAACTAAATTATAAGCACTTATTTGTGCATGTCTGTAACTTATGAAGTTGATGTTTCCTGATACCTGCATAGACCATGTTACAATAGTCCAGTCATAAAATAATGAAAGCCTGAACAAGTGTATGTAAATCAGCATCCCTATATAACGTACCCAGCATCACCACTGTATCCTTGTCCCTATCTCCCTACCATGTTAAGCATCTCCCATATCTATGGCCGTATCCAACATAACTCTTCTGTGTCCCTATGTCTCCCTCCACATGCCAGCATCTATCCTCCTTTCCCTCTTATTCCCCCCCCCCCCAAAGCCACCATCCCTCCCTCTCTCTTTCCTCCTTCTGCCCCCTCCCAGGTGTCCAGCAAGTGCTCCTTTATCTTTCCTTACTCCTGTTCTGTCTCCCCTTTGCTGGTCCAGCATCACTCCCTCTTTCTGCTTTACTTTCAGATCCATGCATCTCTTCCTCCCCCCCCCCCCCCCCCCCCAATCACCTTGCCATTTTTTCTTCTCTCCTCTCTTTCACTATCTTGGCATCTCTTCTTCTTCCCTCACCCACCATCTTGGCATCCTTTCCTTTCTTCTCCCCAGACTCACTCTCTCTCTCTCTCTCTCTCTCACTTTTCTTTCATCTATGTGTAGCATTTACCCCTCTCCATGTGCAGCATTTACCCCCTTTCCTTTCCCTCCTATTCAAGTGCAGAATTTCTCCCTCACTTCCCTTCATACACATTTCCCACTCTCCCTACCCTTCCATTTGTGCAGCATTCCCACCCCTTCCACCTGCGTGTCTGGCATCTTCCCTTTCCTCTGCCCTCCCCCCGGACACTAAAAACTTGCAGGCTCACTGGCACTGCTTATATTAAGCTCTCTCCAGCCACTTTTAGGCTTCTTTTCTTCTGCTGCATTCTGCCTACATGGCAACAGGATGTTGCCACAGAGGGAAGGAACTCGGACCTGGTCAGAGATGGCCTGATGTAAGATCTCCATTGAATAGGCAAGTTTATAGGGTCTGTGTAGCATGGAGGGGGGCAACAGAGGGAAGGGGAGATGCTAGGCCTATAGGAGGGAACAGGGTAAGGGAGAGAGAGAGGTGAGGCAGTGCCAGACTCGTGCAGGGGAGATCCAGGTCATCTTGGAGTAGGGAGGAAGCTGATTCATGAGATTGGGACCCTTAAGCATGTGAGCTGGAGAAGGGGCCCAATTGCATGTGACTTGGCATGTCTGGGCACACCTTCCTCCTCCTGCTCACAGTTCCCCACTCGGGGAAATGGTTATGGATCTCTTCTGCTCTTCAGCAAATGTTACACTCAGCCAGCAATGGCCAGGATCCACTTCCCTAGATCTGGGATTGCCCTTCAATGCTCATGGTCTGAGCGGGACCTGGGCAGCCAAAGACCCCGCTCCAGCAGTACATAGCACTTTTATTTGTTTCTCTACCCCACCCCATCAGGCTGGACTTCCTCTATCTTCACCTACCTTAGGCAGCTCTGCTAGCTCCCATCACTACAGTGCTTTGCAGCAGAGGAATCTCCTCGGGGTTTACACTAATAACCTGGGTTAACAGTAAAATAACCCACGGTAGCTCACATTGATAACTTCCCACTTTAACTGGCTTTTTGCCCAACACTATTTGCATGACTTTTCCTCCTAAAACATATCTACTAAACTCAGCTATGTTAACTGCTTTTATCACAATCTTGCATTAAAGTGTTTTGCTATAATTTCCATTTCCCGTATGCTAAGTATGCATTATCAATTTTTCAACAATATTTTTTTGGAAGGGGCATGCCATGGACAAGGAATGGGCAATGATTAGCACGGTCTACCTGGATTTACAGACTTAACGTGGGAGCACTTAGCACATCCAAAATAGGAGGCAAATTTAGCAACACAAAGAGGGGCATAATTGAACGAAAACGTCTATCTCCATGGGCGTTTATCTCCGAGAACGGGTCCATGAAGGGGCGGACCGAACCGTATTTTCGAAAAAAATAGACGTCCATGTTTTATTCGACAATTTGTGAGCTGGGCATTTTTGTTTTTCAGTGATAATGGAAAATGAAAGCGCACAGCTCAAAAGTGAATAAATCCAAGGCATTTGTTCGTGGGAGGGGCCAGGAGTCGTAGTGCACTGGTCCCCCTCACATGCCAGGACACCAACCGGGCACCCTAGGGGGCACTTTTACAAAAACAAAAAAAAAAGGTAAAAGAGCTCCCAGGTGCACAGCACCCTTCCCTTGTGTGTTGAGCCCCCCAAATCCCCCTCAAAACCCACTGCTCACAAGTCTACACCATTACTATAGCCCTAAGGGGTGAAGGGGGGCACCTACATGTGGGTACAGTGGGTTTGGGGGGTTGGACGACTAATAAGCATTAAGCAGCACAATTGTAACAGGTCCACCTGCCTGAAGTCCACTGCACCCCCTAATAACTGCTCCAGTGACCTGCATACTGCTGCCAGGGAGGTGGGTATGACATTTGAGGGTGAAAATAAACAGTTGTGAAACGGCATATTTTGTGGTGGGAGAGGGTTTGTGACCACTGGGGGAGTCAGGGGAGGTCATCCCCGATTCCCTCCAGTGGTTATCTGGTCATTTAGGGCACTTTTTGGGGCCTTATTCGTGGAAAAACAGGGTCCAGGAAAAGTGCCCTAAATTCTCGCTAAAAATGCATATTTTTTTCCCATTATCGGCGAAAGGCGCCCATCTCTGATCGGCCGATAACCACGCCCCAGTTCCGCCTTCACCATGCCTTTGACACGCCCCCGTCAACTTTGTACGCTTCCGCGATGGAGTGCAGTTGAAAACGTCCAAGTTCGGCTTTCGATTATACCGTGTTATTCGTTTTTGGGAGATAAACGCCTATCTCCCGATTTAGGTCGCAATATAGGCGTTTTTGTCTTTCGATTATAAGCTGGAAAGTAGTCTTTCTAGCTATTACTCACCTCACTTAGGGACTCTTTTATTAAAGGACATTAAGCCCTAATGTACACTTACCCCGGATTCTATATAGTGAAACTAAAATTGTACACACAAATACAAACAAAAAAAACAGCACCACGGGCCTTTAAAAATGGAACACAGTTCTTTAATAAATGAGCCTTGACAAAAAGACCCGACACGGGCCGTGTTTCGGTGACTAGCACCTGCGTCAGGGGTCTACATAGAATACAAAACACAGAAATAATATATTTTTATAAAAAATGTAACATATAATGAATAAAACCAAAGATTAATATTTAGACTCATCAAGCATACATATATGTCTATATAAACATCTAAAGCATTTAATATTTTAACATTCTCATATATTATTATATAGTAATTTGAAAATAAATGGATAATTAATCAAAACAAAAATGGTAATTCACCACAGTGATGATGTGGAAAACTTGGGGAATAATTCGAAAATATTCCTCTACAATATATTATTCCTTACTTTTGGACAAAAAAAATTTTCATATATTAATATTATATGTTTAAAACACTTATTTTAATTATTTATATTTTATAAAAAGGTCATATTATATAATACTGGTTGTAGCTAAATTTCATATTCATAAAAGCATAAACTAACAGGTCAAAAATAATTATTTTTTAAAAACATTTTATAATGTACACTAAATTTCAAACATTACACTGATAATATTATAAACCTTCAAAAACATTCAAATCAGCACAGAAATGAATAAATATATAAATCCTCAAATATAAAAAAACAAAAACTATTATATCTAGTGGCATTCCTTGATCTTAATTTTTTTGTTACCTCCAAGTACACACAAATACAGTCATATTCTATATTTGCACATGCAACTTGATTAGCTAACAAGCCAATCAGCGCTGATAATTGCCAATTAACAAGCAATTATTGACATTGGCAATAATTAGAATTTCCGCACACAAATATCTAAGCGTATTCTGTAAAGTGATGCGCCTAAATTCTAAGTCACATAATTGAAAAGAGGGCATGGCCATGAGCGTGTCATAGGTATTTCTAAAATCTATGTGCATTGTTATACAATACGCCTCATCCACACATAATTAGGCATCCGCATTTCCACCAAGTTTTACTTGGCATAACTGGCCATGACAAAATTTAGTCATACAGATGGATGCTGGGCGTATTCTATAAACCATGCAGAACGTTTGGTGTATTCTATAAAATGTATGTGTACTACTACTACTACTGAACATTTCTAAAGTGCTACTAGGGTTACGCAGCGCTGTACAATTTAACATAGAAGGACAGTCCCTGCTCAAAGAGCTTACAATCTAAAGGACATGTGAACAGTCAGTCTGATAGGGGCAGTCAAATTGGGGCAGTCTGTATTTCCTGAAAGAGTTAGGTGCCGAACGCAGCATTGAAGAGGTGGGCTTTAAGCAAAGACTTGAAGATGGGCAGGGAGAGGGCTTGGCGTAAGGGCTTGGGAAGGTTGTTCCAAGCATAGGGTGAGGCGAGGCAGAATGAGCGGAGCCTGGAGTTGGCGGTGGTGGAGATAGGTAATGAGAGGAGGGATTTGTCCTGTGAACGGAGGTTTCGGGCGGGAACGTAAGGGGAGATGAGGGTAGAGAGATAGTGAGGGGCAGCAGACTGAGTGCATTTGTAGGTATGAAGGAGAAGCTTGAACTGAATGAGGTATCTGATTGGAAGCCAGTGAAGTGACCTGAGGAGAGGGGTGATATGAGTATATTGGTTCTGGCGGAATATAAGACGTGCAGCAGAGTTCTGAACAGATTGAAGGGGGGATAGGTGGCTAAGTGGGAGGCCGGTGAGGAGTAAGTTACAGTAGTCAAGGTGAGAGGTAATGAGAGCATGGACGAGAGTTCGGGTGGTGTGTTCAGAGAGGAAAGGGTGAATTTTGCTGATGTTAAAGAGGAAGAAGCGACAGGTCTTGGCTATCTGCTGGATATGCGCAGAGAAGGAGAGGGAGGAGTCAAAGATGACTCCGAGATTGCGGGCAGATGAGACGGGGAGGATGAGGGTGTTATCAACTGAGATAGAAAGTGGAGGAAGAGGAGAAGTGGGTTTTGGTGGAAAGACGATGAGCTCGGTCTTGGACATGTTCAGTTTCAGGTGGCGGTTGGACATCCAGGCAGTAATGTCGGATAAGCAGGCTGATACCTTTGCCTGGGTCTCCGCAGTGATGTCTGGTGTAGAGAGATACAGCTGGGTGTCATCAGAATAGAGATGATACTGGAAACCATGAGATGAGATCAGGGAGCCCAGGGAAGAGGTGTAGATTGAGAAGAGAAGGGGTCCAAGGACAGATCCCTGGGGAACACCAACAGATAGCGGGATGGGGGTGGAGGAGGATCCATGAGAGTGAACTCTGAAGGTGCGGTGGGAGAGATAGGAGGAGAACCAGGAGAGGACAGAGCCCTGGAACCCAAATGAGGACAGTGTGGCAAGAAGTAAATCATGATTAACAGTGTCAAAAGCAGCGGATAGATCGAGGAGGATGAGGATGGAGTAGTGGCCTCTGGATTTGGCAAGGAACAGGTCATTACAGACTTTAGAGAGTGCTGTTTCTGTCGAGTGTAGAGGGCGAAAACCGGATTCAAGTGGATCGAGAATAGCATGAGAGGAGAGAAAATCAAGGCAGCGGCTGTGAACAACGCGCTCAAGTATTTTGGAGAGGAAGGGTAGGATGGAGATGGGGCAGTAGTTGGAGGGACAGGTAGGGTCAAGTGATGGTTTTTTGAGGAGAGGTGTGACTACAGCGTGCTTGAAGGTGTCATGGACAGTTGCAGTGGAGAGAGAGAGAGGTTGAGGATATGACAGATGGCGGGGGTGACAGTATGAGAGATGATGTTAAGTAGGTTGGTGGGGATGGGATCAGAAGAGCAGGTGGTGCATTTCGAGGAGGAAAGAAGGTGAGCGGTTTCCTCCTCAGTGATGTCGGGAAAGGAGGAGAAGGAGGCCTGGGTTGATTGGTTGAGGGAGAGGGTTGAAGGGTGAAGAGGAGGAGATGGCTTGGTAGTGAACTCAAGGTTGATCTTTTGCACCTTGTCGCTGAAGTAATCGGCCAGTGATTGAGGAGAGAGCGAGGAGGGGTGGGAGCGGAGGGCACTTTAATGAGGAAGTTAAGGGTGGCGAACAGACGGCGTGGGTTGGAGCTGAGAGAATTGGTCAATTGGGTGTAATAATCCTGTTGGCAAGGAATAGGGAGGAGTGGAAGGAGGATAGCATGAATTTGTAGTGAAGGAAGTCAGAATGGGTGCGGGATTTCCTCCAGAGACGTTCAGCAGATCGGGCGCAGGAGCGAAGGTAACGGATGCAAGGGGTCAGCCATGGCTGGGGAATAGTACGCTTAGTGGGATGGGAGGTGATGGTGCGAGGGTGTCCAGAGCAGAGGAGAGAGTGGCATTGTAAGCGGAGACAGCCTTGTCGACAGACTCGGAGGACATGATGGAGGGGAGGAGATTAGAAATACTAGAGGATAGGGTGGGAGGGTCAATAGCCTGGAGATTCCTGGAGGTAGTGGTTAAAGTTGGACGGGGCTGAGGGGGGGGGATGAAGAAGTGTGAAGGTAATCAGGTGATGATCGGAGAGCTGAAGCATGGAAATTGGAGGGAGAGCCGAAAGAGGAGAGGATGAGGTCAATGGCCGTCTCGGTGAGTAGGGGTGGTGCAGCATAGCTGGAGGTTGAAGGAGGATGTTAGAGTGAGGAACTGAGAAGCATGAGGGTCGGATTGGTCATCAATGTGTATGTTAAAATCTCCGAGAATGAGGGACGGAGATGAGGGTTTGAGAAAAACGGAAAGCCAGGCATCAAAGTCGGTGAGGAAGGAAGAGAGGGATTTATTAGGGGGGCGGTAAATGACTGCCATTCTGAGTGGCAATGGGTAGAATAGCCGGATGGAGTGTGCTTCAAAGGATGAGAAGCAATGAGACTGAGGTAGGAGGAGGGGTTGGAAACTACAGGAGGGCGAGAGTAGAAGCCCGACACCTCCACCGCGGCCAGCTGCGCGGGGAGTGTGGGAGAAGAGATAACCTCCATGGCAGAGGGCCGCGACTGAGGCACAGTCATCAGGGGAGAGCCAGGTTTCAGTTAGGGCGAGCAGTTGAAGGCAACGAGAGATGAAGAGATCGTGGGTGAAGGGCAGTTTGTTGCAGACCGAGTGGGCATTCCATAGGGCACATGAGAAGGGGAGGGAGGAGGGGGGAAGGAGGGGAATAGAGATGAGATTGGACACATCACAGAATTGTTTGCATGGATAGGAGGAGGACAGGTGAGGGGGGCCTGGATTAGGATTAATGTCTCCCACGGATAGCAAGAGGAGGAGCAAGAGAGTGCGGAGGAGGGTGGGGGAGGTCGGGCGATGAATACGGGATGCACTTAGGAGGAATGGTGATGGGTTAATGGCAGGAAGGAAGTGTTGAAGGTTAAGGGCTAGGAAGGAGGAGGGGGACAAGAGAGATGGTGAGGTGGTGAGGGATGGGGTGAATAGGATATTGCCGTAGCGAGCAGGACGTGAGGGGACATGGGTGGGCAATGATTTCCAGCGGTAGACAGCGGTAGGGGGAGGGGAAAAAGATTAGGAAGGGACAGGGCAAGGAAAAGAATGTGCACAGGGGCCATAAGTAGTGATTGAGGTGTAACAGGTGTATGTGTAGTGACTGGGGTGTGAGGCAGTTGTGGAGGCTTGGAATTGGTGGAATTGATGGACTGGAGAGCAGGTAAGTCAATGGCTAACAAGTTAGCAACGAGCAGGGAGAAGCTGGGAGAGGCTGGATCTGACGGACTGCAGCAAGCTGTAGCAGGTAGCTGATAGCTGATCAGGCGGGCTGGAACAAGCTGGTGCAGATGGACTGGAACGAGCAGGGAGGAGCTGGGAGGCATAATTTTGTTTTTGTGTGGATTTTTCGGGCGCCAGATTCAGAATCCAGCTCTTAGTGCACGAGAAAAGGCTTGCCGCAAAACACATTAAAACATTTTAAGATATTTTGCCTGTTTTCATGCACTAATTGTACATTATCTATTTTTTAAAAACATAATTTTTAAAGGGGGTGGAGTGTGGGTGTTCCTGTGTTACTCAGTTAGCATGTTCTGATTAGCACATGCTAACTGAGTAATGCAGAGTTAACATGAGAGCACTTAGCACCTCCTAAACAGGAGGAGGCAAGTGTACCTTCATTAGTTTTTTTGTAGGTCTCGTATGCTAATTGGGAAATTATCTTGGGAGATAGATAGATAGATAGATAGATAGATAGATAGATAGATAGATAGATAGATAGATAGATAGATAGATAGATAGATAGATAGAAAGCCCTATTAAATACCATGTTAAATCTGAGCTTAGCATGCAGAAAAATCCTGCACTAAAATGCACTAAACCCAGATTTTAGCGCACGTTAGTAAACAGGCCTGTTATTATGTTTTCCAAATCATTTTCAAATATGCTAAACAGAACTGGTCCCACTATACCTTTATCCCCTGAGAAAATTGACCCTTTAGCCCTACTCTGTTTCCTATTTTTTAGCCAGTTCCAAATGGACATTTAGGGCCCTGTTTACTAAGGTGTGCTAGCATTTTTAGCGCAAGCTAAATGCAAGAGACACCCATATTTTCCTATGGGTGTCTCTAGCATTAGTGTGCACTAAAAATGCTAGCACATCTATACTGTGGCTTAGTACACGGGGCTCTTATTGTAATTACTAGTAAAAAAGGCCCGTTTCTGACACAAATGAAACGGGCACTAGCAAGGTTTTCCTCGGAGTGTGTATGTTTGGGAGAGTGTATGTGAGAGTGACTGTGTGAGAGACAGAGTGAAAGTGTGAGTGTGTGTGTGTGTGAGAGAGAGAATGAGTCTGGGTGTGAGTGTGTTTGTGAGAGAGTGTGTGTGTGAGAATGAGAGTGTGTGCAAGTGTGTATGTGAGACACAGTGTGAGAGAGAGTGTGTGTGTGTGTGCGAGAGAGAGAGTGTGTGTGAGACACAGATTCTCTGTGAGAGTGAGTGTATGAGACCAAGCGAGTGTGTGAGTGACTGTGTGGCACATAGAAAGTGAATGTGATACAGTGTGAGACAGAGTGTGTGAGAGTGAGAGTCAGAAAGACATTGTATATGAGAGAGAGAGTGTGTGTGTGACAGAGATACCTCCCTTCCTGTGTCTCTCTGGTGTCAGGCCCCTCCCCTCTGTCTGTGGTGTCTGAGATTCTCGCCACTGCACCCAAGCAATTGGTGTGCTGGAGGAGGGAGAGGGGGATGTGTTGGGGGGGGTTCAGGTTGGAAGAAGAGGGGTGCGGGGGGTTCAGGAAGCGCTACCAGATGCGAGTGAGAGAGTGTGGGGGGGGGGGGGGTTCAGGAAGTGATGCCAGATGACTGAGTGTGTGGGGGGGGGGAGGGCAGTGGGTTCAGGAAGCGCTGGCAGATGAGAGAGAGAGTGAGTGTGTGTGTATGGGGTTTCAGGAAGCGCTGCGAGATGAGTGAGAGTGTGTGTGTGTGTGTGGGGGGGGGGGGGTTCAGGAAGCGCTGCCAGATGAGAGAGAGTGAGTGTCTGTGTGTGTGTGTGTGTGTGTGTGTGTGTGTACGGGGTTTCCGGAAGCGCTGGCAGATGAGAGAGAGAGAGAGTGTATGTGGGGGGAGGGGGGTTCAGGAAGCGCTGGCAGATGAGAGTGAGAAAGAGTGTGTGTGTGTGTGTGTGTGTGTGTTGGAGGGGTGTGGGTGGGGTGTGTGTGTTGGGGGTTTCAGCTTGGAAGAGGAGGGGTGTGTGGGGGTGTCTGTAAGTGCTGCGAGATGAGTGAGTGAGTGTGTGGGGGGGTGGTTTATCAAGTGTTTCCACATGAGAGTGTGTGTGTGTGTGGTGGGGGGCTTCAGGAAGCGCTGCCAGATGAGCGAGAGTATGTGTGTGTGTGGGGGGGGGGGGGTTCAGGAAGCGGTGCGATATGAGAGACTGAGTGTGTGTGTGTGTGTGTGGTGGGGGGGGGTTGCCACATGAGTGAGTGAGTGTGTATGTGGGGGGCAGGGATTTTAGGAAGCGCTGCCAGATGAGAGAGAGAGAGAGAGAGACTGAGTGTGTGTGTGTTGGGGGGGGGGCATTGAAGTGTGGCCAAATGAGAGTGAGTGTGTGTGTTTGGGGGGGGGGGGTCAGGAAACACAGCCAGATGAGTGAGTGTGGGGGGGGGGGCAGGGGTTTCAGGAAGCGCTGGCAGATGAGAGTGTGTGTGTGTTGGGGGGGGGGGCGTTGAGGAAGTGTGGCCAAATGAGAGTGAGTGAGTAAGTGTGGGGGGGGGGGGTAAGGAAGCGGTGCCAGATGAGGATGAGAGTGTGTGTGTGTGTTGTATGGTTCAGTTTTGGGGGGGGGGGGGGAGGGAGGATCCTGCTTTTTAGAAGAAGAAGTAATGAAGCATGTCCTCCGCGCGATGCCCCCCCCTCCGGCCGCCATCCCACCCACCATGGCCATCGCACCCACCATTGCATAGTTTTGCTGGCGGGGGGACCCAAAATCCCGCCAGCAGAAGTCTTGTGTGTGTGCTGAGTGAGTCAGACTCCTCCAGCGATCTTCGGCGTTGCTAGCCTGTGCAGGGTGGGGTTCTTTGCGTCTGACGTCCTGGCTGCCTGCACAGGCTAGCAACGCCGAAGATGACGCTGTAGTCAGCAGACAGGACTTGTGCTGGCGGGGTTTCGGGTCCCCCGCCGGCAAAACAACGCGAAGGTGGGTGGCTTAGTAGGGGGTTGTTGCGGGGGGGGGGGTGTTGGACCGCCTTCTTTTGACCTGCAGCTTTGGGGGGGGGGGGCGGGGCAGACGTGGGCGGATCTACCATTATGTGGGTGGAGCTTCTAGTTTTTGAGGTTTGGCGTGCGGGCGGGGG